>NC_068366.1:44074459-44181959 GCF_020536995.1 Dreissena polymorpha
ACATTGTCAATGGCAAATAATTCGCGAGAGTCCCTCGCGAGAAAAAGATGTGAAAAGTTTGTGTTATATTTGAGCACTGTTTTCTCAATATTACCAGATTTTATGTTTAAACGGAAATCGGGGCCATATACGGAATTATCATTGTTTTGACAGATGACATCCGATGGTAATTGTAAGTATGCAGAGAATCCGACGAAATGTTAACAAATCGCGCGCAGAAGTAATATATAAGCGTATTATATGTATATATTTAAATAATTTTCGTGGATTAAAAATTATTCAACCTTTGCTATAGTATACAGTAAATATTGTAAATTTTTTACTCGGGTAATCGCCAAGTGTAAAGACTCGGCGTGATTCTGCGGATCGATGCCGAGGCAGAAACATACGCGGCTGTTTTTTATTTGTAGAAAACAGTTTGTGTTTGGAACATGGCAAGCACGACCAATTTTAGTGCACCAAATCACCTTCAGTTTTTTGTTATTCGGAACTTGAAACAAAAATCACATTATCATTTCCAGAACGTGATTATATCCAAAGGCCGCACGATAACCATTTACCGTATTACCGTGAAAACAATTTCACGAAAATATCAATTAAAACAGAAAAATAAAACCCGAATTCTGAACAATCGCTTATCTTCTAAGCGGACGCGAAAATGCTTGTTCAGCTGCGACGTCACAAAACAGAGTAGAACAGGGGGGATAAGCGAATCAACGCTTTGAGAGTTACGATCATAAAAGTCAACAAAATCGTCTTTTTCATGTTAAACACAACACGCAAACGTTATTTTTTCCGATAATGTAATCATATTTCAATGTAAATGGCGTTGAATATATTGACTTTGGATTTCCTTTGAAATTGACCTTTAACATAGATTCAGATTTCAGATTTTATTTACCGCATTTCCAGAAGGTAAATGGCCCAGGAGGACACATTTTTGTACAAGCGATATAATAACTACAGTAATAGACATATAAACATTATTATAACAAGCACATGAAGTTATGAGTAAGCGAGGTTACACAACTTTTTAAATAATAATTACATAAGTACTGTCAATAAATAATTTTCAGCAGGAAACACATATTAATCGTAATAATAATAATATGTAAGAGGGTACTCATACTTATCAATACATATTGAATTAATATTAACGTACATTTACTCTACAAACAAAACCTAAAGAGAGTAAAAAAACACAAGAGAACTCACACAAATACTGATTTTTCAGGCTAAAGCAAATAGTCGGCAGCATACATAGATGAAATACGTTTAATTTAAGAGATGTAATCCTACTAATTATTACATAATGCATTATTTCTAACATACATTACTCAACAAAACAAATTAAGAAGGCTGTAAACAAGAACTCACACAACAACTACTCATAATACATGATTTCATTCAACAACGATGGATTTGATTCGCCGTTTCGTCTTACGTCATAACTGGCTAGTACTTAAAAGTAGGGTTGGCTGTTTTAAATAATTGTGTGATACTTGGGGTCTTACACGATGACAAGCTTGTGGATTGGTTAGTCATGCCTAGCAGTTTGCTGCCCGTGGCGCCCCTGATCATTGTGCTGATGGAAATCGCTGTGCTGTTTGTGACGACTTCGCTATTCGTGCTCGACGTTGCTGTATCCCGAAAACCTGTGGGTGCTGTGTCGCAAGTCTCCATCGGGGCTCGATCCTTTGAGCTGGGTTCGTTTTGCGGGGCCGACATCGTTTGTAACTTGACTGGCTAAACTTTCTCTCAGCAGAGTTCAGGGATAGTTCAAGTACTTGTGGGTGATGTGGCCTAATTTGTGTTATATAATCGAGCTTGGCTAGCCTGTTTGCTCCTATAAACTGGCTTCATTCTGGTAACTCATCTTGTATTAGATTACCGTCCTGGATGAGCTTGGCGTGGTAAACTAGTTGGACCCTAGACCGGGGGATCCCGATTTTTCAGCTCTTTGAATTTTTGCCACAAGCGTCCTCGAGCCTCTAGTAATTCTCTTGGGAAATCGTAGTCCACGGAGAATGGTGTGTTTCTCAGGCGTCCCGAAAATTTGCAATAATTGGCCTGTGGTTATGCTGCCTGTGAGAGTTTCTTTGGCCGAGTCTGTGTGCCCGAGCGATGTACAAAAACTGGCTGTCTATATCAAGTTGATTCTTCAGGAAATCCTGCAGTACTTGCGTGCAATTCTCGCCACAATTTTCGATAAATCCTGGTAATATGAGGTAATTTCGCCGTGCTCTAGCTTCCTTGTCGATAGATTTGTAAGCTAGTGCTTTTAGAAATCTCGTCTGGGCATTCGTAGTACTGACGACCTGACACAATTTATCAGTGACATTTGCAACATTTGTCATACAAACGGGTTAATTCTCGGCTGCAGTACACTTGTTCGTTTCGAATGAATCGCAGCTCGTCGAACATGTGTACCATTTATTGTCTAGTGAAATCTGAGCAAAATCTTGTCTGGACACTTGTGACACTTGAGACACGTGACACTTGAGACACTATTTGACCAGATTGATTTCCGCCCACATAATCAGGCGGATCGGACAAAACACCATATCTGTTTTGAATAGGTATACACAAGTCTCGATTCTCCGTGTTTGTAAGCGACGTTTGTAAAGTTAATTTACCTTTTATAAAGTCCAATCAATTGGACTTGGTAGCAAAACCGGTTTTCAGTAACACATCACGAAACACATACGATGATGCATGTTCCTTTGTTCGCGCACAGAGAACAAATAAAAGAAATTAAATATTGCCATAATGAAACAATTTTTACAGCGATCAATCTTCCGATGTGTTTCTATACTTATATTACCACCCATTTTGCACTATACACGAAATTTAACAGCTTTTAACACATGAGAACATTTTATTATATTTATTTTTATTGTCCGATTTGAAAAAAGCCGCCATCACATCAGGGGCGGTCACTCTCGTAACATATGAGTAATTGTGTAAGCTTCTTAGCGTCGCGGTAAGAGTGTCTGGTTACCACTCGGGAGACACTAGTTCAATCTCCCGTTTAGTTCAGGATTTTTCCTTTTTAGCTGAACGAATTTAAAAGAAACGCTGCCTTTTGGATTGATAAATTTCGGCTTTTATTTATATACGGTATAATAATTTGAAAATTAAAAATTCAATTCAAATTTAAATCCAAATTTACGAACACATGAAATATATTTTTTTTTAATTTAATTAAAGTATTCACTCCGTTGACCTTTAAACAGGCCAAAAAAGAAGTCCCTATGTACATGTATTAGCCTTTGGATAAAGCCAAGGATGCGTCTTATCTTTATCCAATGTGTCGTATTTTGTTATATAAAATCATTTAGCTGTAGGATAAACTACATGGGCGATTCAATTATTGGATAGACACCAGAACTCCAGAACTGTGACGTTCAGAGGCACGATGAAAAACGAGACCGCCGATGGCGTTGACAGTCTATTTGCAAGTTACAGGGAAGTTTCTTCTGAAGTAAATGTTAAAGGATTAGTTGTCTGAATGAACATGTAGAAGGCTATCAACAAGATTTTTTATGAAGAACAAGACTATTGCCAAGCAATAAAAGTCCCCTGCCTCGCATGATGTAATATAATTGTCTCCCTTTGTTTGCAAGGGACGTTGTTCTTTTAAGTTTGCCTTGTAGATGGTAATTTTGTAAAAATAACTCGCTTTTGCCAATAATATAATTGTTTTACGAACGAAATATGTTTAGTTTCTAAGAAAGTTTTTTTTAACGTTAAACGGTCTTAGAACAAATTCACTAAAAACGGTGTAAGCAATGTTCTTGAAAGAAAATGTTAGAAAAAAGTTTCTAATGAAAAAATTGTAAGGATTACGAAATACTATATTAAATATCTTTTTCGTCTGCCCAAAATCAGAGAAGGCTTGGGAAAGGACAACCGTTTCCCCTGTGATTTTGAAATGCGGTATTACAAAAGCCTATTTGCGTTGCAAATAGACTAAAATCGAGTATCACTTAATTTTTGTATTTGATTAAAACAGCTTACGATACATAGCATCATATAGTTTAGTATAGTAATCATACAATCTTCTTGCTATTCAGGAAGAAGCATTTATTCAAAACTATCAATTGTGTTGAGTCTTAATACCAAGTCTCAATCCCTCTTAATACAATTTGCATGTGGAATCTGTTTGTGTTTGTTGTCCGTGAAAATGTGTACTTCAATTATCTCGCATCATACATTACCAGCGGGCCAATATAGGCCTACTCAATTCACCAGTTTAATGTGGTTTTTTCCCGTTGTGAACGCAAGGGTATGTTTGTAACAATCTTTGCGGAGAAAAATCTAATGTCACATACCAAATATCAAACCTGTGGGATTTGATCATTAAAAGAACACAATTTATAACGTCATTATGCTTAATAAGTCTTTGTAAATCATGTGATCCATTGGGTATTGCCAGTTTTTACCGCATGGACATGATCTGAAAAATCAAAGGTATCAAATCTGTTACCGTAGCGGTTTCAGACAAAACGACTTTACAAAAAAAAAGTATAATCACAAAACAAATATTTATAATTCACTTGAACCTAAAAGACGACAAGTTTTTACCCTATGAAACGAAAAACTCCTTTAAGATCCATTATATAATGTTACTAACCAAAATTAAAGTTCGCAGACTAGTAGTATCCTAAAAGACGATTTTGTTAGTCATTTACGGGAAACGTTAACATAAAATGTGAAACCTGGAAGTCCGCCAGTTTCGACCCAATGGGCCTTATATGAACACACTTTGTACAGGGCTTGTATCTTATGTAGTATACCACAATAAAAGCTATGTTGAGCTCTGGTGACCTAGATAATCAGTAGACATGATTTATTGAAATCAACATGAGAACATGCTTGACAGGGGCTATTGGGCAAAAGTATTCAGTCTGCAAACAATAAATGAGCCAAAATGTGTATGAACCTACTACTTAACTGTTGAAATGTTTGATATATATAAAGGCATTTTTAGATTAAATATGGTAATTATAAATATGGTTTCCTTAAGGTTCATGTAGAGGCTTCATTTTGAAAAATGTGGGACCCCTAGCATTGAACTCAAATTTGACTAAAGGAAGAGTGCCACATTGAAAATGTATACATATATGCTTTTAAGGATGTTTTTCCTTCAAACTGCTACCAATTTTGTACATCAACGTATCATAACATCCACAAAATCAATCAAAATACAAAGCGATTTTAACACCAAAATATACATTATTTTCAAAATCTGAATCATGTTTATTCCACGTATTTCGGCGGAAATTTTATAACTAGTGAATAATATTGACATTGACGAGGGCAAGTGTACGCTTAAATAGTAAAAAATGTTTACATTTCTAGAAATATCAAAACTCGAACACATGTCATTTCATCACCATGGGGGCAGCCATTTTTAAATTAATAAAATAGAAAGAAACATGCTAAAAACTCACTCATCGCCTAATTGACATTCCAAACGGTTAACGATGACAAATGCATTGGGTTGTAATCTTTCCGTTGATGTTTGCAAACTGCACGATCAGACCTCATAAACACTCAAAAGAATAACTATGTAAGAAGCATTTCACCAATGTTTACAATCGTTGTCGAATCACACGACATATATTATTGCGCATAAAATAGTACGCTTACAGACTGATAGAAAGATCGATACGTAACTCTGTTCAATTCATCACGGAATATTATTCTATCGATAATATATAATAATACATCGCTTTAACAATCTAAAAGTAGAAATAATTCTTTTAAACGGAGTTTTTAATAACGAAAGTGAAAACAACGGAAGTTGGATGGATATTCTGTGAGATGCACTTCGGCTCCAGAAAAACAATACAAATAAACTAAAAAAGACGTGTGGGGGACAATTTTCAGCTGGAAAATATTTGTAATAAGGTAAGTGATGATATCTCTACGTGGTCATTTCTATTATTTAGTGCGATCTCTTGCTGATTAATGTTAATAGTTGTTTTACTAGTTGCCACCCAACTGTCAAACTAAGTATGTGTTTTCTCAGGTATGTGTATACACATACCCGGTTTTCTCACCACTGCACGTGGTTTCGACCGATTTGTTTTGCACGTTTTTCTACGGATCACAGCGATGGCCACGCTTTCAAAATGGGTAGAAGGAATCGAAATATAAAATCAATCGTTTTGCTAATTTCTTTATATTCCTTTACAATTTTATATGTCGTCTGCAATCTATTTCCATTTGAGATGGTTTAAAATTTGCAATTTGGTTGAGAGGTAAATAACAAAATTGTTAAGCCTTTGAAATAGAATTGTGACTCGTATTATCCACCGTACCTGGATTTTTAGAAAGTAGTTACGTTTAAGTTATTTTTAGAACTTTGTTTAGGATATTTATCCAAAAAAGGCAGTTGAATAAAAACTCATGTGTTGTTTTATGACAATAATTTTCTGTGAAATGTTGCTAACTTGACCTTGTATATGTATATAGCTTTGTATTTATTCAACTTAAAGTAGTGCATATCCTTCCTAACTTTAGATTGAGATTTTGTAAATTAGTGTAAAAATGTATTGGTTTTAAACCAAAATATGAATAAAGCACACAAATATTGACTGTCAAAAATGTGTTTATGTTATTCTATCCGTCTTAAGCTTTAAAATGATATATAGTTTGACCATAGTGTACCACATTCAATGAAGAAAAACCAAAGCGAAGTTTTAATGAATTTTATCCCCCCCCCCCATGAACCTTAATATTGAACTACATCTTGTGGAATATGCTTTAAAAAATGGCCTTAAAAATTGGATGCTAGAACCGCTAGCAACGTTACTATGTCGTGCCTTGCAGTCATTTTTCCTTTCCTTGTGTTCATGTTTTTCAAGTTTTATTGTGAAATGAACTGGAATTGTTTAAATTGTTTGTTAAATTTAAATTATATGATCATTTGGTTATTTATACCACACCCTTCAAGTTAATGAACCTTAAAGGGGATGATTTAAGCTAAATATCAGGCAAGTAACACTTTATAAAAGACGCCAAAAACGTTTCAAGTGTTTTGAATGCAATTTACGGAGAAAATTGTGGCTGATGTTGTATGGATACTGCAGATTTATTTTAAGTCAAAACATTACTTAACGTACCATTCAAATGCGACGCGGGAATTTTTACTTATAGACTGTGTAGTTCATATCCTGCAAACCATGCAACGTGCTTTATTGTATCCAAGCTTCTGACTTACAGATGAAAGCTTCCCTTGTGATAACATACGACCATTTCCATTTCAGAGACACATTATACTATTGATGCTATAAGCTTCATTGAAAAGGGATTCTTTTACGGCACATATATAATTACGGTTCATATATACTGACTTTAGTAATTACCAAAAACTTCGATTCTCCAAATCACTAGTTTAGTGACTTATACAGACAGCATTATGTCAATTAAATCATATTCAGCATTAATATTTTGTAGTGAAAATCAAATATAGCGCCTGAGCTTATAGTTTTTAGTTTTAATTTTATGAATTTACAGATTCTGTATTGCTCTTTATCTTTTAAAAATATGCCGATTTGGTGGACAAAGTTTACTTTAGATTCGCGAGATTCTTAGAGCCAAATCCGGTATTTCCGATACAAGCTGAAAATACCTTTGAAAATTATATAAAAATATATACAATATTGATATACTGACTTCAATTTTCATTTGTATTTAGATTGGAAATAATTATGTCCCTTAGACCCAATTCATGCAGAGGTATATTGAATTATTGAACAACTGAAAATTCAGGAGACTGAAAGAGTTTAATTATTTCATGCTCATCAAAAACAAACAAAAACATATCGGTAGAGTTTAATGCCTGATATTTTACTGTTTAAAAAGTAATTACTTAAAAACAACAACAATATTTTTGGTATGAGATGCAATGAAACTTGCTTGGTTCTGCTTTATCTGTGTTGTTGATAAATGTGTTCTTTAAATATAATTCTATCGGGTTTTGCATTACGATAGGAGGAGTAAATAGTGACTGAATAAGAGAAATAAATGTTGAAAAACGGAATGATCTTGTGTCACAAAACATAAGTGGATGTTGGATCGCCAGGCTCATCTGATTAAAATTGTATAATCACATTATTTTTTATATACCATTTGTTATTTATATGTTCTAATAATACAATTATCTATTCACATGTTAATGAACTTTTCGATAGTTCATTTCAATACTAGAACATTGTTGGCTATTAAAGATTTTGACAGAAGGCGGAAGCTAAAAAAAGTAGTATGAGCAAAATACGGTATTGACTATTCCATTACTACATTCAATACTTGAATTTATAAAAAAATATACACAGATAAACAAATACATATGTATTTATTTATCTATTGTCAATGCTCTGATACTTATCGATCAATGTAGGTCACCGATATTGTGTATGTATCGTTTTATATGATCAAATGTCAAACAGTAATATCACAACTATTAACTTGTTAAAAATGTAGTAGATTGTTTAAAAAAGACGATATATCCCACTTTAAGATATGTTTTGTTACAGACATTTTCATGTATACAGTTTACTGCTGTATGATATAATGTGTTCATTTTTTGCCAATTGAAAATACAGATATTATAACAAGTATTATTTATTCTTCATTAGTCCCCTACCGTTAAAACCGGAGAGAGACTAATGGTTTGCGCTCTGTGTGTCTGTCAGTCTGTCACACTTTTCTGGATTCTAAGATAACTTTAAAAGTTCTTCGTATTTTTCCATGAAACTTGAAATATGGACAGATGGCAATATGGAGATTATGCACGTCATTTAATTTTGTTCCTACGTCAAGAATTCAAGTTGATATGGCAACAAATAGACTAGAAATATTGCTGAAAATGGTGGATCCTGCGATAACTTGAAAAGTTCTTCATATTTTTTCATGAAACTTGAAAATGGATAGATGGCAATATGGAGATTATGCCCGTCATTTCATTGTGTTCCTACGTCAAGAATTATGTTTGCTATGGCAACAAATAAACTACAAATATTGCTGAAAATGGTGGATCCTGGGTAGGTAGGGGACTTGCATTGCTTGGCAATAGTCTTGTTAAAGTATTTTTCATTTTGAAACAAAGTTTACTAACAGGGTTATATGAATCATTCCCAAAATTAAGAACAAAATTGATTTGCACATGCAATAAAGTATACACCGTTTTTTGTTGACTTTGACATGTACAAAGTACTTATTGGTGTGAACAAGAGCGTGTTCTGAGTATTGCAATTGTACATTTGTTTTTTCCTACATGGACAACTTAGTGTATTAACGCACCCACACTGAGGATCAAATGCGTGGCCTCCAGGTCGCTATGAAAACACTTAATTAACTGAATCACGATGAATAATAATCACATTTCCTGTAGTTTCAATCCAGGAGATATTGCCTACCCGAATTGGTATCAATATTTGTGCATTTTCAAAACACACTATGAAGAATCATGATTCTAATACTGATTTATAATGCTAATATTTTGTAAGAGCTGCACATGCAGCTACTTTTACATTCGAATAAAATTATCATAGTGTTCGTGTTCCAATATAACGTGAAACTTTAATGTTGAACTGTTTTCTCGGTCTGCATCATTAAATCATCTGCAACAAAGACGAATGTTGTTTTTTTTTAAATTTCCGTACACTTGTTGGCCGCTTTAGTAAAACTGTTTCATCAGGTTAATAGCCGGGATACGTCGGGATTAGCGTTACACCTTACTCGACAACATATTTTGAAGGGAGATTATACGATTTTGTCAAATATTTATGAATTTATATAAAATGTGTAAAAAAAACTAATTATGCATTTATTTCAATATAAATGAAAATAAAAGTTAAGAAGAACATGTGTCGAAAAATTCGAAATAAGTCAGATATTTAATTCTGAAATCGAAAATGTCTGTACAGTCGAATTCGCCAGCATGTATATCATGCATGAACGATGTGAATCTAAATTAAGTTTTACGGATCATTGTAATTTCCTGCAATGCTATCTATTCATACGACACACGAACACTAACTCCGATCCTTATAAAAAGACGAATGAATAATTTTTAACTTTCCATTGTCCTAATTGTTTAGTTCATGATAGCCGCCGTTTTGTACTTTCACTAGAAGTCTTGATCCTGCCCATTTGGTTGTTCTGCCTGCATTTCGTTCCCGGTCAACTATGTGTTGTTTATTTCGTCGCTTTTCCAGGATAGCCTTCGTCTGCTGTATCCCAACGCCTTGTTGTAGCGCCCTTAAATCTGGATTCTTTTCAATTGAGGCTTTGCGAAGGAGTTCCCGGTCGGAATAATGATGGAACTTCGCCACTATTGGTCTCGTTTTGCCCGGTGTTTCCTTGCCAATTCGATGGATCCTATCAAGTTCGATGTTTTTTTCGATCTGTAATACATCTTGAATGAGTGCCTTAATTAGCTCTTCGCAATTTTCTTGCTTACTAGGTGATTCTTTAATGTCATGAAAGAGCAGATTCTCTCGTAGGCTATGGAAT
The DNA here is from genome assembly GCF_020536995.1 of Dreissena polymorpha. NCBI lineage: Eukaryota > Metazoa > Mollusca > Bivalvia > Myida > Dreissenidae > Dreissena > Dreissena polymorpha. The sequence continues at coordinate 44,084,987 of NC_068366.1, forward strand.
TCCAGATTGTCGTTGGCATCTTCAATTTGCGTTAATTTTGTCTTAAAGCTTTCGATGCATTTTTCGATCTTGTTTGATTGTTCGTTAAACATTTTGATTTGATCATCTGATTTTTTAAGTTTATGTTTTGTTTCATCGAATTGCTCATTGATAAATTTGCAACTGGTCTCCATGCATTCAACTTGTTATTTCAGTTGTTCCACTTTTTGCGTTGTTTTGTTTACTGAGTCTTCAATCTTATCAATTTTTGCTACTTGTTGTTTTATGTTTTTGATATCCTCTATGAAGCACGCGGACCAAGGTGGTGGGTTCATGTTGTTTTGATACGATTGGTTGGCGCCTCAAAATTAGTTAAATGGTGGAGAAGAGACTTCGAACTGACCAAAATATGGTGTTCCAGCGTTATAATTCATTGCCCAAAAGGCGTCTGTTGTACAATTATTGGAATCGAAAGCCGTTAGTGTTGTGATCAAGTTTAAAGGTTGCGATTCCTTGCCTTTATTGTTCGTGCTACATGTACTTTGAGCAGTGTTTACATTTATTCTTGTTTTGCCGGCTTTCTCATGCGAGAATCCCGTGCTAATTTTGGCGGGCTCAATTGGAGATATTGTTTTTCTTTTTCTGCTTGGTTTAGTACTTTTGTTACGTTAGTTCCTTTATTCTTCTTTGGTGACATCTAGATTATTTCATTGGCAACATTTTAGTCCAAAAATTGTCCTGATATTCGCGTTAAATCCATATTATTTCACAACATTTCTGGAGAGTAAAAATCCGTGTGTGTACACCTGTGTGACGTATACATACATAAACGTAGTCATCGGTATCAATTCACTGCACCTGCGTTTTACAGCAATGTCTCGTGTCAGTTTTATTACACTGTGTAATCTACACCTCTTTGTGCCCAAACCGGATTTTCTTGATTACGAAACAGTCGGAGTATGTTTGCGTGGATTACGTTGGATTTTAATGCATCATGCTTTCGGTAATTCAGTCTTAATTTTGTTCAAATATGGGACATGATTGTTCGTTAGGATCTTGAATTCGTCAATTGGTCGACTGACGTAATACACGAAATAAATGCCTGACGATTAATAATGGTTTCACAGTAATATAACCTAAGAAAAAGCACTTTTACTGCAATATCAAGGACACAAAGATTCGTCTGCATGCAAGATTAGTAGCAAATGGGTTTAAATGATTTTTTTATGATTTGGGTGCAAGAATAGATGAAAGATGTCTATATTTTGGTCCAAAGGGGTGTTTAAGGTGGTTTGGTACTGTTCGGGATGGGAAGGGGACTCGGTATGGAAGGATACGGGTTAAATTTTAAACTGATCTTGTTAGTAAATATTATTATGTCCATAGATTGAAGTTTCAGGTGAAACACAAGATGCAATATATGCCAAATGACATGCATGTATCTCGTGTATGCCATTTTTAACCAGGTTTTCCGAAGGAAAAAACTGGTTATTAGATTGGCGAATGCGGGCGGGCTGGCTGGCTGGCTGGCGGGCTGGCGGGCTGGCGGGCGGGCGGAACAAGCGTGTCCGGGCCATAACTTTGTCGTTCATTGTGAGATTTTAAAATCATTTGGCACATTTGTTAACCATCATTAGACGGTGTGTCGCGCGAAAAAATTACGTCAATATCTCCAAGGTCAAGGTCACACTTTGAGTTCAAAGGTAAAAAATAGCCATAAATGAGCTTGTCTGGGCTATAACTATGTCATTCATTATGAGATTTTAAAATCATTTGGCACATTTGTTCACCATCATGGGACGGTGTGTCGCACGAAAGAATCACGTCAATATCTCCAATGTCAAGGTCGCCACTACTAAAAATAGATTTATTTTAAAACAAACTTACAAAGGGGGTTAATTTTGTTTGTTCATTTCAAAAGTTCAGTTTGAGTTGTCTCCCTTTATCAGATTTTTTTTTCACAATGAAAACCTGGTTTTGTGACAATTTTGTCCCTTGTTCTCTTTGTTGTAGGCCTGACCATTTGTACATTGAGCCGCAGATGATGAACAATCAGCGGCTTTCTTGCTCTGACAGGTGCACTGGACATGATTTCAATGGGCGTCATTATCCTGATTGTTTAATTTAAACACGAATTTCTTTTTTTCTGGTAAAAGTTCTAACTAAGGTGTGTATTGATAGTGGACATAGTGGTGCGGTGCATGCAGTAGACTACTTATATACACTACTTGCGGCAAGTGGAGAAACATGGTGCTGATGAGTTAGTAGCACTAGTTCTTCAGAAAATTAAATAACTTTATTTTCTATTTATACAGCACATTTAGCTGTAGGTGTGGTCATTTAGCTGTGAGATGTCACTGCAATCTGGCTTTGGATCTGTCAAGCCCTTAGAGTAATGAATTTCAGAGTAAAGACCATAGCGACTTTTCCTAACCAAGTATCGAGCAGCCTTACGTCTTCTCTGAAATGCACATGTCTTCTTTAGCATGTCATTATGTTTGCTTTTAAGAAGGCAATTACCCTAGTACCTTTAGACAAATGAGCACCTGTAAATTCAGATTTCACTATACCAGAGTCAGTCAGACCATGATTTAGCTAAAGGATTGTGCTGTGGATGCGGCCTGTGCAGTTCCGGGAGAAAGTCACTGTCTTGGGAATTGCGGTCTGGTAAGCACGATTGACAGCCTCACACTTTTGGGTGGAGGTATGAAGCCTGGTGCTGTCATTGCTATCTGGACCAAGTACAATTTGAATGCATGCCTTAAACAGTGCTTCATCAGATATTTCTATCTTAAGCTTATAGCTCTCTGGCAGATATAACTTTGGTTTGTACTTGCCAGCAGAACCACGACAGGCCAAACTATGCTTTGAGCAATATGTTCCACAGTAACCATTGTAGCATAAAATAATACTTTTTGGCATATGATTTTTAATTTCCTTTTTATTTGTTTGTGTGTTCTTTTCAACTCAGATATGCACCTTGCTCGGATTGATAGAGCAAACCTGTTTTGAAAGTTTGCTCTCTTCGAAGCGGGTCCAGCAAACATTCCAATACTGAATTGAGCATTATTGATAGCCCTCCTAAAAGAGTTACCTAAGTGCCTCAAAGCTTTGAAATGAACTGTTGGCTGGACCTGAGCCTTATCATCCCCACTGTGGCCCTTGGAGTCACCATCCCCGGTGAATGAGGCTATGTTCAGATTTGTGTTCATTTTCCGAGCTACCAGCTAGTTCCACTTTTCTTCGTTCCCAATAACGTCCGTCTCAGACACGGTTGCCGTACATTGCCCGTCATGATTTGGACACTCTACAACAATACCTTGGAACGGGGTGTGTCCAGAGTTGAACAGTGGGTTGTTATAGCACGTGTTACCCTCCACATTCCCTTTGGTTTCATCCTTGAATCCACATAGCCTATTGTCCTGCTTAATCGTTTCCCTTATGCCATGCATGTCCTTCTCATTGAGAGCTACCATAGCCTCAGACACGTTACCGGCTTCCCGATGCATCGCGGACACATGGGGGGGGGGCAATAAAAGCGTATGCCAGCTTGCGACTCATGCCAGTATTGGATATGGGAGTGGTCATGAGACCTGTTTGTAAACCGACATTGATTTTGGCAGATTTTCCGCCCCGTTTGCCGGTTTCCAACTCCTCATACATCCTATAGTACGGGCTTACATACGAGCACGAGTAACATTTTAGGCGCTCACTAGAGCCCTAGTTCCTCGAGTTTGCCGTGTCAATCATGAGGATGCCATGGCATGATTTCTCCTCTATGTGTTTCTTATTTCAGTGTTGAACATAATGCCAAGTTCCAGGGGCCTATAAATTGTATTTGTTAATAAGTCGCGGCCGCAGTTGTGCAGCGCTTGTGGATGATCCATCAACATCCTAAAGGGTCAACACTTCATCAAGCTGGGAAACTCGATCCTGATAGCCATCCCTAGGTAGTAGAACGAATGAACGCTGAACTGCAGAGGAATCATACCCAAATGACTTCGCCATAATGACACTAGTGTGACCCTTTACATAGGAATTCTTTAGAAAACATGCTTTTTTCTAAGAGACTCTGGGCATTTTTGCTACAACTTAAGCTTTCACCACTGGGTTCAGTGAGAACACTGAGTGAAATGTAGCTTGTAAGACTTATATATAGGAAAGAGACTATCTGGACGTGCAACAAACATCACATTGCATCGTAAGCTGTTGAAGAATCAATAAGCGCCTTTTTAAGTGATATTTTTGGATATCAGGCTTGTATAAGCTTGAAAGCTTCAACTTGTGCCTATAATCATCATGCAATGGTACCAGTTTTTGCCATAAAAATTACGCGTAATAATACTTGGGGCCAAGATATCAGCTGTCGTGACTTAGACTAAAATTCATGCATTTCGACTCTGCTGCGGCCAATTTAGTGACCTCTTTCAAGCGCCATTTTAAGGCCTTTACGCCAATCAGAATGAACTTAATGCATATTCAGTGTGGAAATGGTTTAAATCTCATGTGGAGAAAGTTTGAAGAAGATAGGACAAAGTTGAGTTCCCTTAAAGGTTACATTACACTAAATCATTGTGTATCCCTTCGTGGGCCATTCGAAAGTAGTGCCTATTACTAAAGAGTTCCTTTTCTCTTCTTGAATAAAAGCCATTTAACAATGTGAGACATGTCTTTTGTGGTTATTTGTACTATCCTGTATCTGGAGTACTTTGATGCCTTGGAATGGAAGCTAACTTAAAAGATGAACTTGTGAGGGTGTCTTTTGTATTGTGTGGGGCTTTTGTCGAAATTATGCTTCCGAAACACGTTTTTCTACGGTGGGTGCATTCGACAGCGATTTACTTTCTTAGAGATGGTATGTTTTTGATTGCAATTATTGGAAGAGGACAGATCCATCTATAAAATGATACCAGGTTCGGAAAAATTGATACGTCGGAAAGGCAAGAAAAATGCGTTCAAAGTTGTCAGTTTTAGAATGGGACCCAATGAGAATCGGAATAAGTGTAATATAACCTTCTGTCAAATGTTTATTTCGAATTATCGTTTATCCGAAGTTTTTTTAACGGTCCCGACGACTTCGAAATAACGGCGTTGAAGTGCATTTATAAAAAAACCTATAATTCCAATACTTGATTTTCCACGCAAATGCAATATATATTCCGTTTTTCTTTAGAATAAGTCTCTATTCGTCCATTTAACGTCTTTATAATATCGTCCATTTAACGTCTTTATAATGTATTTTAGTACAGTGTTTTAACCATGAAGGCATTATTCAAATTGGTTTTAGTGTTTCGTTACACACAATTTTGATGATAAGTCGAAACTACTATCATGTGCACTTTTCGAACACTGTAAACGAAACGAGCATGTGTATATCAATAAGATGAGAAGCTAGTTTAAAGATACGTATTGATTGTGTTTCTCATCGATTTGTGGTTTCTACTTCGGCTAAATACATACACTTTACCTAATGCATTTAGCCTTTCAGATACCTTTTTCATAAGTAATGCAGTTCATTTAAAAACATGTATTTAACCAATGTTAATTGGTCGAAAGATTTTATTATGTATACATGGTAAAAGTTGAAATCTTCATTCTATTAAATATATTATTATAAAGTATAGAATAATGACAGTCCTTTTTGGATTTTAGTTAAAACGGGCTTTATGAACAGATTTGCAAAATGGCAATGATGAACTACATTAACATAGATCCAAAATGATGAATGAATCATAATTAAACATTCAAAACAATTATCATGAGTACCTACTTTCTTGTTGCTTCAGCATCCTATCCGTTGTAGATTGCAGGCAACTAGATGTTTATTAACTATGATACGTTTTCGTTTAGTTTTGTTTTTCAGATGGATCGTTCGCCGTACCGTTTTGATTGTGTCGGATTACTAAATATTAAATGCATACTCATTTACGTAGATCGGTGGAGATTACCTTGTTAACATATTTTTGAAGGACCAATATTTCATTAAAAAAGAAAGAACATGTCACATATTGTTTAAGACTGTAGCATTTTTCAGTATGGTCAAAGGGAGATAACTACCTACTCTTGACACAATTGTTTGACATTCTTCTTGGTAACATAATCACCATATTAAATATTTATAATGTGATGGTATGTGTGTACAAATAATGTTAAGCTAAAACAATTGGGCTGCATAGTGACATTTACCAATAGCTAATGGGGTTGGAATAAAACAGTAAGGAAGCTGGCGATTTGCAAGAATGGACGAAATATCTTAAATTGCATGAAGCATATAAGTACCCTTCAACTTAATATTTAATAAATATTGTGAAAATAGTGTTGTTAAGAATTGACAACATATGGGAATAAATATGACTGCCTCCGACAACAGCACAAGATGAAATCCCCGCTTTTATTACTGAACACATGATGATATTCGAGACGTGTAATGTAAGCAAAATAATGGCAACGTCAATAGTAGTGTTTGCTGCAGAGAAACAAAATGTTTGTGTAGTTGAAGAAAACCATCATTTATATTATAGTTCTCAGTTATCTTATTTATTGATCCGTCTATTGACACGATTTAGTAAATTTTATTTGACGTATTATTATACAAGAGACAACAGTTTAGTGTTTTCAAACTGTGCGACGGAACATTAAATGTGCATGTGGCCTTGCAAAACGAATAAAGCATATTTTGATTTAAAAACCAGGCAAACTAGTTGAGGACATTCAGAAAGTCTTCATTTCATGTTGTTGAGAATGAGCATTTATTTCGTTTCGGTCAAAATGACGTTGCATAATTTAATCATTTTAACGACATACCATTTACGACAAACAGAAATATTGATTTTTGTTTTAAATGTAATTTTGAAACTGGTAAATGTTGGGAGTACACATAGGCTCATGTAATACCACATACATAATAATATAACCTATTTTTAAATCCCGGTGATTTTAACAAGGAAATATATATGAAATTAAAACCAAAAGTACTATATGATGTCATATATTGACATCAAATGCACAATGTTTACCTCTGGTTTTCACTATTTGTTCAGTTATTAGTAGAAAATGTGTACCTTTATAGTATTTCCGCTATCATCCTGTAGCAGTTGGTGTTTACACGTTCAGGACCAAATTGAGTGTTCAAATCAAGTCACATACACAGGGAGATATGTGCTATTTAAGTTACACATAATGCGCACCATCTAGTGTTTTCGAAGTAAATTAAATATATACATTAAGTATAAGCAGTTTTGTTGAGGTGACATGTGAAACAAAATGGGCATCCTTGCCGACTGATTTACTGATAACGTGCAGTGTTAATAGGAGGGAAATGTAAATGCATTCAAGGCTTGAATAGAAGTATGTAACTGCGCTACATAAATATAAATGTAAAAAAGTACAGTTCATACTAGTATTACATCCGAAATATTTACATTCACTCTAAAAAAATTTGTAGACAAAGGAACGAGTTCATTTTGCTTAACCCATAAGCGGCGATACCGCCTTCGAAGGCGAAGCTTCTAAAATCGGACCAATGGTTTCAAGACGCTGACGCGTAGTTATACAATACCCAGTACCGTGACCGCACTTATTTGGAAATAAAGTAACAAACATGAGTAATCATTAACCGTTTGTTTACTTGTGTTTCTTTGATGTTTAATTTAAACAAAAGCAAAATTGAAGAAAAAATAAATTTATAAACAACGACATCAAATTAAACCTATAAATACATATATAATCATTCAAAACATACAGGTCATTTGCAAAACCGAAATTAAATCGTTCGTCTGCAGCAAGTTTCAAAATTTGCAGGAATACGAATGACGGAATTTAATGCAAACTACGAAAACTTCGAGTTTGGATCGTTTGATGATTCTTTATCTAATTCAAATAATAAAGAAACCAGCAAATCAGAGACTGAGATACATAAACAGGACAATAAGTGTGTAAAAAATGAGACTGAATCTAATTATGAACATCAGAAAAAAGGTTCAAGTGTCTGGCAGAGGCGAATATTGATAGCTTAGAGACAAAAAAAACAGCTACTAAGAAAACCACACACTGGAGCATTAAGTTGTTTCAAGGTTAATATAACAAGTTTTAATAATTTTAAAATAAAAAATCAAACTTAACTGAAACCGTCCGTTCAATATCAATCCGTTTCAGGGAAATTGGTGATTATAATTATGCACCAATATAATTATCAAAATGTATTTTCAATAGTTTAACAAGAAGACTGGTCAACATCATACAAGTGCAAACAGTCCTTTTTTCAATTTCAGCTATCAAAATAAATAGTTTACAGAATATTCATAAAAACATGGTTCGCGATATAAGAACTCATCTAATAAGTTGGTTCTGAGAATAAAATACCGTTATAAAGGAAGCATCAATTTGCCCCTTTAATCTGACAGTAATTGGTTCAGTATCAAATAGAGCATTTAAAAAAAATAATTCATAGATACAAAATTACTTTTAAGACCTGTCGGGAATGCAACCACAGTGTGTGTTTAAAAGAAATAATTTCCTAATTTTGATATGAAATAAATATTATTATAGTGTCTATTTTTTCAGACTGGAATCAGGTTGTATATGGCGTGAACTTAGATTTCGAGACAGTGGGAAAAGAAGAATCGGCTGAAAAACTGCGCAAGTTGCGAGGCCACGCCTAAACCCAACGAAAAAAGAAAGAGATCAGTCACTACCAGAGCACCACAGATATGAATACCACAGGAACACATTGGTCAATATCAGAAGCGCCATTTACAGGTATCTTAAGGATATCTGCAGAAACATTGATATAGTTTGAGATATATAGTTTGTACGGAGCAATCGCACTCTTGTCGGGTTTCTAAAAAGAAGGACAGAAGCTGGGTCTACACAGCATAAAGAAATACAAAAGAAGACCTGGCGAAAACAGCAGCCTATCTTCAGAAGTATGAAAACTCTCCAGTTTTATTACGAGAAGCAGCCTGGTACGTATTCGCAGTTCAGTGCATGTTATTACTAGGGACATGGAATTGCACCATCAACTGAGGAAAAATAGCATTGACTTCAAAGGGGATTCAGACTCGCAGTATATAGTCTTAAACCAAGAAATCAAACAGAATAAAACACCATTGTGGAGCAAACTCAACGAATCCCATGTCTGAAAAGCGAATCTATGCAACAGGTGAATGTTTGTGTCCAGTGAAGATACTGAAATTATTTATTGAAAAACAAAGTCCTAATGCATCCATGCTCTTCAATCAATTTGACAACAACGCCATTCTTCACCCAGAATCATCAACTACATGGTACACGGCGAGCGACAGCGATCCAAGCCATGCCTGATGCCGGTAATGAAGCTCGTCTCGTCATGTTCATGAGTGGTCACCGAAACGAGGCCTCCATTCGTTCATACAACCGTGGCTGCAATATTACACAGAAGAAGTCGATGGGCAACACACTGTCAGCTCTAAAAGAACCTTCTCGTAAATCAGCAAAACAACTTGCAAGTGTAAATCAGCCACATATTCGAGCGAGCAAACCGTGAGACCAATCCTAGAAATGCAGTTACAGGACTTGCACGACGGGGATATAATGTCTGCAATTTCTCAATTAGTGCAATGCTATGAACAAAATATTTGCAGCATGGAACTCGTTATGGGAGCTTCATTGAGCAATTGCAATATTAACATTACAAAGTCACATTATAATAAACACAATATGTTATCCCTAGAAAATGTTGACTATTAGATCTAGAAGTTGAATATAAAAGCAATTAGATCTAAAACAAATTTAAAGTTGAACAATTTAAGTTTTTGAACTTGACAGTTACCAGCGAATTAAAAGTTGGATAAACTTGTAACTAGCAAGTTAAAAGTTGAATAAACTTGTTCAATTGTTTTAAAATTTAAAATGAGTTCCTTAAACTTGTTTAATGTCTTGAATAAATACATCTGTAATAAATTGCAGTTGAAATAATTAACATCCTTGGCCTGAGTTACTTTTAATCAACGCTCCAATTGTCACCTTAATTCGCGAATACACAATGATTGGATTATGCTTTAAAATGTAAAATATAAACCTTTTTCCACTCAACTTCTCAAGCTGATGTCAAGTGACCGTGACCTTCTTGTCGCGTGTTTGAAGCTCGACTATTATTAACAGTAATAATGATCTATGAAATTGTTGAATTCCATTTTATCTGTGTAACGAACTACAATAAAAAATAACATTTATCTTTAAACAGCTCGATACTAAACGTTCAAAGAAACATGTAAATAGTACAACACCAGAACTGCTTTTCTTCGCGCAGGAATAATGAATAACACAACCTAAAGGGGCGGGTAGTAGCTGTTCCCGAAACTAAGATTACAACTGGTGTTTTCTCCCTTAAAGCATACAATTCTGAGTTGTTTTTAATGCTCGGATATGTTTTTATTGTTTCTTATCAAAGAACCAATATAAACATAAGGATTGATTATTATTTTTCGGGCTTTTATGCAGAATGAACGATCAGGGCGAGTATTGAAAATTTACAGAGAAGCGCTAGCGCGCTTCACGGAATGTTAAAAACTCGCACTGAGAGAATCAATAATTAATTAAAGCATAAGAATTATTATTGTGCGTCACGGATTTTTTTTTTGTAATGCAACCTGTTATTGCTAAACAGTATCTATCGAAAGTGACAACCGAGAATTACTGAATGTCAATAACGACTTTAACTATTGTCTCATCTCTGTCATTAAATTCTTAAACATCTGTATGGAATTCGATATACCATGATTTAAGTTCATCAAATGCTGCCATGATTCGACAGCCATTCTTAACATTACGGGCAAAAACGAGTTTCTTACGAGCAGTATACCAACAGTCAATCATCAAACACAATTTTTGCTTCATGTTGTGAACAAGAATGTTTATGTTGAATTCGCCTGACAAAACATCAAATGAAAACTCGTTTTTAAAATATAAATATTATTTCATTTACAATTGAACAAAAAATAAAAACATTAAAGGCCTTTAGATGTTATTAAACATCATTAGAGTGATTGAATATGAATGTGTTTAACGTTGACTAGTATTATTGTATACTGCAAGCCTTTGATATAATTTCGCGAATCAAGTTTTGTTTGCGAAAAATTGCCCGACTTTCGACGTGTCCGTTATACATGATACTGAGTCAAGATTGCATTTGCAGATTACAGCTCAATCAAGTTTCGTTCGACACATGAACAAACAAATGGCATTTCTGCGGTTAAGTGGTAACCACATGGGTGTACAGTTACGCCCAAGCAACCCACATCACATTCACATTTGGTAATTCGTATGGACGAACTCTTTATTATCCATGGTATTGTTTCTTCACTGCCTTAAGTGCTAACATGAAATTTACGACGATATGGGTTTTGCGTATAGACTACGTCAAGTGCACTTTGTGGGAATAATGAAAAGCCGCATCATTTACTAGGCAGTTTTACAAGGCAATATTTTGTAACGACTGTAAATGATTGGTCCACTGAGGACTCATTCAGAAGACATGCATATAATTATTTATATAATCGAGCATGGTTATTATAGAATAAACATTTTGCGGTACGCTTGGTACAAATTTAGTTTACTCACTCGATGTTCTTAAGTATGATCACCAGACATCGAATGATAAGAAACTGTTAACTTGCAAATAACAAATCGTAATTATTTGACATTTGCTTTTTTATTTTTATTTTATTCTGTAAGATGTCCATTGAAACGATTTTTGCAAACGTAAGCATTTTGAAACCATGTTAGAAGTAGAGATTTATAGAATTACGTAAATATTTACGTATAATGTTGCCAAGAACTGAAACGTATGAATTCCATGACATTTGGCAAAAGAAAATTATAATACCAATTTTGATTATTCGCAATTAGTATTATTCAAAAACCAAACATGTATTCGAACAAGAAAAGTATTATTTGCTCTAAATCGATAATACAGCCGATATACGTCGATTTAATATCTCTAATATTTTGTTTATAGAATATGTTATCCTGAAAGGCATGCATATATCTATTCTATGCAACACTACCGCTACGGTACATCTCAGTTTTTTTTTTATATCAGACAAATACTGTATACCTACTTTATTTTTATATTTATATTTTTATTTATTTGTATTATAATTAAATGTGTGGTCATTATAAAACGTTATATGTAGATAAGGTACGTTTTGAGAGAACTACGGAAGATCGTAAGGGCAATCGTGGTTAGACATTAAAATCCAGTGGGCGACAATGCGATAGCGCGATAGAACGATGGTTACAATGCGATAGTACGATGGCGACAATGCGATAGTACGATGGTGACAATGCGACAACGCGATATTACGATGGCGACCATGTGATAGTGCGATAGCGACAGTACGAAGGCGACAGTGCGATTGTTCGATGGCGACAATGCGAAAATGCGACAGTGCGTCAATACGATGACGACAAAGCCACAATAAGATGGCGACAGTGCGAGTGTACGATGGCGACAAATCAATAGTACGATGGCGACATCGTACTATCGCGTTGTCGGATTGTCGCCATCGTACTATCGCATTTTCGCCATCGTACTTTCGCGTTTTCGCAATGTCGTCATCGTACTATCGCATTGGCGCCATCGCACTACCGCATGGTCGCCCTCATACTATCGCACTATCGCATTGTCGCACTCTGGATTGTAATGTGCAACCACGTTGGTCCTCAGGGTATTCCGTACTGAACCACCCTACTTCAATGCAATTGCATCAAGAAGTTGCTAACATTATCTTTTATACATTATTTCTTGATCATATTTTATAAGCAATCACATCTGGGCTATTTATATTTATAAGGCACATTTGATTTTGTATAATGAAATGCTTAGATTTCATTCATTTTACCACAAGCACATTTGTGATTATCACACACAAATGAGATATTTCGGATGGTGCATAATTGACAAAAATGCAACAAAAACATCAGCATATGAACAGATGCTTACTGGTAAGCTAAGTGTAAGGGTTTATGTTTTCGCTTTATAAATCATATAAACCGCATTCTGGAAAAGGTTGACTTAATATATGCGCCTAAAGTATCATCCATGATTTGCCTATACAGATCGCACAGGATAATCAGGGAAAGCTTTTATATAATTTGTCGTTTACAGGAAGTATTGTTTTTAAACAAAAGTCCAGTCTAGTGGGAAACGTCGTCTCTTATCAGCCTGTGTGAACTACACGCTTCTCTGTGATGTCACTTTCCGCACATGCATTAAGTCCAGTTTTCCTAGAACGCGGTTCATATTGATATAGTTATTATACTGGCTGATGGTAACAATCCACTATCGCATTATAATCCCTCTTGAGTTTGATTATTTCTAAATGTTAATTATACTTTAACATGAAATGACATGTCTAAAACATGTTTTGTTCCATTGGGTAGGTTTACAAAAAACAATGGCGTGTAACTGATATAAGCACATAAGCAAACAATCACATACATCGAATTTAAAGCATATTTTACAGATTCGAAAACAAAGGCAACATGCTACAAATTTATTGATTCCGAGTAAAGCACCTAACCATTCAGTTTTAAATTGATTTACAGCAACAAACGTAAGATTATAATGATTTTAAAATGATCATGAATGATACTATAATCGTAAAACACTGTTAATCCTTTTTGTAGAATTGATACAATCATTTTGTTTGAATTTATTAAGTCATTATAGTTACAAATGTTTGACGTTCTTGTTATCGAATGAATAGAGAGAATTTAAGATTGCGCGCAAAGCATGCCTAATGATGTTTTAAAACAGTAATAAACAAGCATGTTGCCAGGTGTGTTTTTATTAAACATGAAGAACAATGGTTTGCCTATATTTCAAAACTTTATTTCAGTGGTGTCTATGTGATCAGAAGAAATAAGTTTAGTTATATTAAAACTGTTGATAGAAAATAGTTGTCAACATGCATAAAACATTGTCAGGTTTTCTTGAAAAGGAAACACCACTTCATGAACGACTAACGGGTAAAGCCCCTGTCCCCTGAAAATAATTAATTGCATGCATTCTTATTTGACAAAATGTTTAATTTAAGGTTTAATATGAAAACATCGAACAACAAACTTAGACAAATATATTCACTTATTTTTTCATTTTTCTGTTCGTGCCCTTTTTAATAACTAAAAGCTATGCTAAACTAAATGTATCTTATATGGAAAGCAAACAATTTCTACATTAATAGTTTGTACGTCTTGTTCGACATTTAAGAATGTTTAAATTCCTTAAAGGCTATTTCCTAAAAGATCAGGAGTTTTCACTATGATACGATGAAGTTGATGTAACACATTTCATGTGTTTATACATTCTCTTTTGAATAATGAATAATACATTTGCTTGAATCAAAACAAAATGATGATGTCATTTGACCACTGCACAAAAAATACAAAGGACATACTAGGTCTCATTGTAAAGTGTGGCTCATAAAAGGCAGATAAAATAAATAAGCATGCATATTTATTCTATTGTCGAAACCTGATATATATATATATATATCCACGTCGATTGGAAGGGAGTCGTCAGTCAGAAATCATGAACGCAGAAACGCCCTTAGCCCTTATGTCGGATTTACCTTAAAATACGGTTAGAAAATATTTATTTACAGTGTGAAATTATAATATGTTTTGCATTCCATACTATTATATATTTTGCACAAAGTTTAAGTAATACCGACGTCCTGCTATACGAAAACAGTGTTTTTCTTCAATCATTTAAATCCAAATTGATAGCGCTAATTTTAATACCGTCAGGTATTATCATTTCTATCGAAAGTGATTGAAAAGGCTGCTCTGTTTAGACTCAATATACACGTAAATGAAAACAATCTCCTTCCAAAAAACCAGTCAGCCTACAGACAATTCCATTCTTGTGAATCTGCCTTACTTAGACTAGTTAATGATATACTCGAAGGTATGGAGGAACAAGAGGTTACAGCACTTATCGCCATTTATTTAAGTGCTGCCTTCGATACAGTCGAACATGACATTCTACTAGACGTGTTGCAAAAACAATACGGTGCATGTGGCACGGCACTAAACTGGATAGACTCGTATCTTCGTTCAAGAAGCTGTCGCATAAGTGTTAGTTCAGCTTTATCGGCGGCACGTTCTTTGGAGTGTAGTGTCCCCCAGGGTAGTTGTCTTGGTCCATGGCTCTACCTGACGTACGCTGGAACACTGTTTGATGTCGTTCCTCCCTCCATCATAGTCTACGGTTTTGCAGACGACCACACCGACAACAAGCGATTCAAACCTACATCTTCTTCTGTTGAAAGAACTGCCATTCAAAAACTTGAAAGTTGTGCATGTGCACTCGTTATTAACAACTGGATGAATGAGAATAAACTGAAAATGAACGCGCATCAAAAACGGAATTCGTCATGTTCGGTAGTAGACCCCAATTAAATAAATGTCAATCTAAAGAAATAGATATTGCTGGTGACACTGTTAAAGCAGAAAAATGCATAAGGTATTTGGGTATATATTTAGACGAAACACTAAAATTTAAAGAACACATCAAAATTAAGTGTCGTACAGCTATGTACAACTACCTTGAAATCAAAAACATAAGGAAATACTTAACAAAAGAAGCAACAGGAATACTTGTTATGTCTTTGGTAATATCCCATCTGGATTATTGTAATCTGATCTTGTATGGAACAGCTCAATGCGAAATAAACAAAATGCAACGTATCCAAAACATGTGTGCCAAATTGGTACTCGGCCGAAAGAAATATGACAGTTTAAAAGATGTTTTATATGAACTTCATTGGCTACCAGTAAAGGCAAGGATAACATTCGAATTACTGGCCTTCATGTATAATTGTTCTGTTGGTCACGCGCCAAAATACCTTACAGAACTTTTAAAAGAAAAAGTACCAGCACGTAACCTACGATCTACCGTCTTGTATAACGGATGTTATGATGTGAAACGCACAAAGAGAAAACATTCTTGGACAGGAGTTTCGGAGTTGTTGGTCCGAAACTGTGGAATGGCCTTCCATCAAGCATCCGGACTTCCGCCTCAATAGACATTTTCAAAAGGAATTTAAAAACATTACTCTTCAGAGACTTTACAACCTGTTTTAATTTGAATACCTGTGATTAAAAAAAATCGAGACTCAGTTTTACGGGCCTATTTGTCACTAGGACTCGGAGGACCAAGAAATTAAAGAATTGTGCGGGCTTCTCTGCTCGAAAAGGATATTTACTGTACAAGTGACTGGTAACAAAGAATCATTAGGGCTTGAACCTTCTTTGTTCAATGATTGAGTTACATCAACCAGCTGTCTTTTAATCACGCTTAGGCCCTCTAGTTGTGTCTTATAGTCACACTGTAATTTTAACCTTCAAGTTGTGTCTTGTAGTCACACTTGGTCAGTTTATTTGTGACTTGTAGTCACGATAGTTCAAATAAGGTTAAAACCCAAAAGAAGTGTCCTTAAGGGTGACAGGTGACTAAAAGCTGTGGGATCCGACAGCCAGACTGCAGAAATATCCTTTTACGTATCCTTTTAGTTAATGAAAAACAGTGTCTTTATGTTGCCAAATATTTGCTCATAATATCATTATAATTATTGTCTTAACCCTAGTTATATCAATTTATTACATAATATTTTACTTTTACTGTGTTTGAAAGGGGCTTGTTCACACTTTGATAAATTGACAAAATAAAAAAAATTGTTTCGGATTTGCAAATTTTCATTGTAGTTATGATATTTGCTTAAAAAAAAATACCAAATTGTTTCCATGCTCTAAAATGTCCATTAAATGCAACTTTTGACGATTTGAAAACCTGAAAATTATAAAGCGTCTCAGACGCGAAATCAGTTATTTTTAGTCAGAAATTGTGAATGGGATCCCAACTAGTATACCAGAATGCAGCCTGCGTGTGTATAAAACGCGGCATTTAGCGCAGACTGCAAATTGCAGGCTGCGTTATCGGGCCATAAAACGCAGCCAATATAGACATCGTTGCAGTCAATATAGATATCGTTGGAAAACGCAGGCAATATAGACAAAGAAGGAATACGCAGGCGATATGCAATATAGTTTATGTGCTATATTTAACTAATTAATTTATTGCATTTCGGTGAATTTATGAACCATGGACATTCTAAAATGAATGTGCTATATTTAACTAATTAAATACTTGTAAGTTGTATTGCATTTCGTTGAATTTATGAACCAAGAACATTCTAAAAATGAATATCAGTCAATTTGAAGTTGAATATTGATACCGGGAGGTTTATTTTACAAGATGTATACGATATATAAATAAAAAAGAATATAAAGTTGTAATAAAAAAAAAATGACTGTATATACACATTTCATTGCGTGAAACTTATTCGAATAATAGGAAATTCTAATTTAAATTAAGAGCGATGGTTATCCCTATTTGTTTAAAATAATGAAATATTAAAGCTTTATACGTTTTAAACTCATTAACGAATACGCAGCTTTGAGTGCAGACAATATATAAAAAGGAAGAAAACAGATTAGGTCAATGTTTCGCGATGATGGGCAAAATTTATTTTAAATAAAAACTATCTAGCATTTAAGCCGTTGAACTAATGAAATTGTATTGAGAATTTATTTATATGAATTTAGGAACCTAGATGTTCTGTATCAAGATGAAGACCTAATAATGTGTTTTTATGAGCACAATTGAATAATTAAAATTGAGATAATATAATTATATAACTGTATGTATATTTAATGTATGTATAGATTAAACGCAATGTTGTTTTCATCGAAGCCAATATGGACATCGCTGCAAATTGCAGGCTGCCTTATCGGCATAAAACGCAGCCAATATAGACATCGTTGCAGTCAATATAGATATCGTTGGAAAACGCAGCCAATATAGAAATAGAAGGAAAACGCAGCCAATATAGACATAGAAGGAATACGCAGCCAATATGGAAATAGAAATCAAAACTTGTGAAATTTTAAAATGACAGACTCTGTATCAATAATTCGAAGGTTTTAATTAACATTATATGTATGAAAGTATATAAAGTCCATATTATTGTAAAACTTTTAACCTAATATATTTTCAATCGGAATATCGAACAAGTTGAATTTAATCTTCAAAGCACACAAATGTAAACGAGTTTTAATAAAAGAATACTAATTTGTATTAAAAATTATTTTATTAATGAAATACACATTTTACACATTTTATTGCTTTCAAATTATTTAAATACTTATATTTCTACTTGAAATTAAATGCGTGAGCAGGAAGGCAGCTGACAGCGCAGCATATATATATATGGTAAACGCAGCTTTTAGCGCAGCCTATGTAGATATGGAGGCAAACTAATTGGGCAGGTTTCGCGCGGGTGGTCATTATTTATATTAAATGATGAAATATAAAAGCATTATACGTTTCGAACTCAGTAGAGCAATAAAGAATTGGATTGTACCTTGTTTTGTGTTATCATCCATAAATTAATCCTCATCCAAGGGAGAAAATGGAGCAAGCATATTTCTGACACGTGAAAAAGTTTCATTTTGCCATGTTTACTTGTTAGAATTGAAGAACGATATGAGAAGCTTAAGAATAAACAAAAGACCGTTTGAAAGGAGTGTTATACATGTTAAACCAGGGGTCTGTTACAGTGTCTGTCCGATTATCCTTTATTGTGGGATAGTGCGTTCGAAAAAGGTGCGAAATCTGTCAACTTAATATACAAATATAATGAATGTGACACCTGTTGACTAACTTCTCAATATTTGACATTTGTAGACGTTCAAAGGACGCCGGTCACCGGGGTTTTAACTGCACTTAATTGGTCTGAAGGGTTATGTATCTTATGTTCGTAGATATGTCTGTGTAGTTATGAAAATGGAGGTCTCACAAATTTAATAAATTAGTAATTCATTTGCACGTTATGTAAACGCCTCTGTTACTCAACAAATATAAGCAAAATATGAGCAATGCAAATTTGTTTAAAATAATTTCTTTTCCATAATTCTATCAGCAACAACAATAATAGTAAAACAATAACAAGAGATTTCCTTTAAACAGAATAAACAATACAAGCGGAAAGTGTCGTCCAAATTAGCCTGTGCGGCTATACAACAACAATAAAAGTGAAAAAACAAAATAGCAATCAACAAAAAAAGCAATAACCAAAACACCAGCTAATAGAATCACAATATAAACAATGCAATTTCTTTGTACATGTACTGTGCAGTCCGCACATGCTAATCAGAGTCGACAGTCTCCGCCCAAACTGGATTTCCGCTAAGAAGAGACTTCGTTTAAACAGAATATACAATACAAGCGGAAAGTGTCGTCCAAATTTGCCTGTGCGGACTGCACAGCAACAACAATAAAAGTGAAAAAACAAAATAGCAAACAACAAAAGCACAAGCCAATATAATCACAATATAAACGATGCAATTTCTTAGAACTGTGCAGTCTGCGCAGGCTAATTAGAGTCGACACTCTCCGCCCAAACTGGATTTCCGCTAAGAAGAGACTTCGTTTAAACAGGATATACCATACAAGCGGAAAGTGTCGTCCCAAATTAGCCTGTGCGGACTGCACAGCAACAACAATAAAAGTGAAAAAACAAAATAGCAAACAACAAAAGCACAAGCCAATATAATCACAATATAAACAATTCAATTTCTTAGAACTGTGCAGTCTGCGCAGGCTAATTAGAGTCGACACTCTCCGCCCAAACTGGATTTCCGCTAAGAAGAGACTTCTTTTAAACAGAATATACGATACAAGCGGAAAGTGTCGTCCCAAATTAGCCTGTGCGGACTGCACAGCAACAACAATAAAAGTGAAAAAAACAAAATAGCAAACAACAAAAGCACAAGCCAATATAATCATAATATAAATGATGCAATTTCTTAGAACTGTGCAGTCTGCGCAGGCTAATTAGAGTCGACACTCTCCGCCCAAACTGAATTTCCGCAAAGAAGAGACTTCGTTCAAACAGAATATACCATACAAGCGGAAAGTGTCGTCCCAAATTAACCTGTGCGGACTGCACAGCAACAACAATAAAAGTAAAAAAACAAAATAGCAAACAACAAAAGCACAAGCCAATATAATCACAATATAAACGATGCAATTTCTTAGAACTGTGCAGTCTGCGCAGGCTAATTAGAGTCGACACTCTCCGCCCAAACTGGATTTTCGCTAAGAAGAGACTTCGTTCAAACAGAATATACCATACAAGCGGAAAGTGTCGTCCCAAATTAGCCTGTGCGGACTGCACAGCAACAACAATAAAAGTGAAAAAACAAAATAGCAAACAACAAAAGCACAAGCCAATATAAACGATGCAATTTCTTAGAACTGTGCAGTCTGCGCAGGCTAATTAGAGTCGACACTCTCCGCCCAAACTGGATTTCCGCTAAGAAGAGACTTCGTTTGAACAGAATATACCATACAAGCGGAAAGTGTCGTCCCAAATTAGCCTGTGCGGACTGCACAGCAACAACAATAAAAGTGAAAAAAAATAAATAGCAAACAACAAAAAGCAATAACAAAAGCACAAGCCAATATAATCACAACGTAAATAATAACAATCACAGTAGTAAATCAACTCGGAATCTGTAAATATTAAACCAATCAATACATTATTATACGTTATTTGGTCGTTAAGCACTGTATTAAACCTGTTATTTGCAAAAGCCGTGAGATAATTGGGGCATTGAAAGAAAGAAAGTAAACTGTTGTTTTTGAAACGGAGAACACGAGAATCAGACCTGCGTTTCGTACGACGATCATTTCAACTACCGGCACGTAAGAATGAAAAACCTATATGGCAAAAGAAATGCTTTTATCAAGTACTTTTAATGCACACATTACACGAAAAATCATAATCATCTAGCGATTTATCTTGTGGCACAGAAACGCAACTTTTATGAAACCATTCTTTGCAGGTATCACATTGAACCATATCCTCGACGCAATCAGGCAAATTACAAATACAATAGTTTTTTATAATAATAGTTTTACAATGTTTTTGTCGTCGTACGTTCTTTGTTAATGGGAATTCGGTCATTTGTTCGGTGTCTATACAATTAGATGTTGGCGCATTTGTGTCGTATCGAATATGAGGTTTAAACAAATCTCTTTTCGAAAACAAAAAGCAGTAATAAAAGCAATGGCAAATAACCCACAGTCTACATTATTATTTTGACGCATAACCTCGGGGAGTTCAATACAAATTTGTTTCTTATCGCGACCATATATATGTGATAACTGAATTTTTAAACCGTCCGGAATTATTGCATCGTCCGAGCGTTCGATACCCACACTGTCCAAAAAATATATTTTGTTGTTGAATAAGATAGTAGAAACCCAATGATCTCTATGGGTGTGATGAATAAATATGAAGACTTGACCATAACAAAAGTTCTATATTTTTTTAAACATTTATTATTAAAGTGTGGCCAATATTGGCATTACCGTGGGTTAGCAGAGCGAACCTTTTCGCACAACTGCTGGAAATCGCGAACGATCTCAGCAGGAGACGAATGTCCGATGTCGTTCGCTCCCGCAACGATGACCACGACCTAACAATTAAAATCAAACTTTCTTTTAGATTTATTCAATACGTAATATATATCAACACAAAAAACGACATACGTAGAAAACGCGTATAGCTTTTATATGATCAATTTATACAACTTGCTTGAGCATTTTCATTTTTTTTTTATTTATGCAAGCGGTTTAAAAACAATGAATCGTTTGTTTGCAACTTCAATTTTTTTTTAAATATAACATATGTACTCAATATATCCAATCAACGGCATTTCTTGGATGGTATTTCTGATTAACATGAACTCAATTATATCATACAGCTAAGGCGGCCACTAGCTACGTTACTCCAAAAATTGTGAAAGAAATTTGGTACATTTATTGTTTATTTATTCCCATAATCAGCGATACATGCTTTTGGCAAAATGAATCATATCATAAATACATATACACAATAAGATGAAGTTTGGCTATACCGAGAATTACTGTATGATTTATTGATTATGTTATTCCACAGGTACAGATAAGTAATATATAACACATACAAATCAATAAATCAATGACATCTTTTCGTTTTATGCAAGATTGATAAATTTCAATACCTCACGGCAACGTTCCACAGACTTGTTGACATAATTTGATTAAATAATTCTATGTATTAAACGGCAGTCGAACGTTGTATTTTGCCCAAAGATCTTATAAATAAAACAAACACTTAGGAAATTAATTGAGATTCAATCGTACCAGTAATTCAGACACTCTTTACACTCAATATCATTAACGTTAATAGTATTAAATCTTCTAAGTGATGCAAACACAATCGAAATATAGTGATAAGATACAATAATAGACAACATGCATCAGGTTGATATTAAGGCGAGGAACTGAAGAAATTCTATTATTTCAGTCTTTAAGTCAACAATGACTACCACTATTATTTTAAGAGATTCGGTAAATTGGTATAAATAGGGATTATCACACCTTTAGTCGACAAGCGTGTGCACTAATTGAGTTGTTTAGCCATCGGATGAAAATGTATGGAGTTGATGTTATCAATTGGGAGATGTTTGCAAAGGGTTAATATTAATTACCCAGACTTGGTCTTTGTCATTAATGTATCTTTTTATATGCGACTACGCGCTGATTTTTTTTTGAAATGAAATATTCAAATGTCCTATATATATATTGTTTTAATGTATCTTATTTACAATATATGATCAATAAGACGGATTACAAAGTTAATCAGTGTATTGAGTGTATCCCTGTATTGAGATTATAATAGAGGGATCACCACAGCAAGTTGCAAATACACGGTGTATTCATTCGGGTCGGGTTAGATGTCATTTTTATCAGTGTTTAATTGTTTAATTTAGTTCGCATCTCTTCGCGGCCGACTTGCTGAAGCATTTCGCGTTGCAATGATGTGAGTTGAATCTTTTGCGCATATCTTTTATAGAACCGACAAGTCCGTTTAATAGTCACCAAGCATTAATTATATCGAAATATCAATGGTATACATTTATTTGAAACAGTCAATAATATATACTACATTTAACAAGGAAGTTTCAAAAACAATAGCTTCAACATTTTTTCACACTTTGACAAACGGACGACTTGTTGAAGCATTTCGCGCTGCAATGATGCGAGTTGAATCGTTCGCGTATAGCTTTTATAGAACCGACATGTCCGTTTATTAATTATTAAGAAGTTAATAATTTGTCATAAAACAATTAATGAAGATCCCATTACGTATGGAAAACTTATTGCGCACACAATTATAGGAAAAAAACGTAAACCGCGCATATATGATTATCATACTTACATGTATTTAAACATGGTTGTACGAAACAATGATTAATTTTACACCAATTCTTTATCATGCAATTTTTACAAGAATCAAATGTTTATTTATTTTCTACTTTATAAAAATTTACCAACATTTTAAAATTTGTACATGAGTTACGGTTCTACATTAATTAATTTAATATTAAATTGTTTAGCATGAACAAATTAAAAAAATATTTATTTAAGTATTCCATACTACAGCCTTATCTCTAGACAACCCCTATCAGTAATAGCCTTATCTACTCCTCGATAATCAGTGCCCTCATCAGCTCTGAATGACTGACAGATTATCGGTTTATTGTAATTTTAGTGGTGAGAATTAGGGTATTGTTACTGATTAGGAGACAGCTGTTTTCAATTTCTTTCATAGCTCATTAGAAGTAAAAAAATATAAGATTATACAAAATTTATAACAATTAAATAGAAATTAGAATACAAATAATTAAAAAACAAAAAAACATGAACGCAGAAATAGAGCTCTACATAGACTTTCCACTATTATAAATCAACACCCGAACCATTACACGTATTTGAATTAATAATTGCAAATTACATATTTTCCAATATTGGTTCAAAATACTTGACTCGAGTGATAGAAGTATCACAAAAACAAACATGCATCTATCATTCAATTTAGTTTATTTGATTATTGCTTTGCTACTTTAATAATTGTTAGTTGTATATAAGACCTTTCACAACTATTGCAAACATTCATATAACCCGTGAAAAACACCGACCACAAGTGTAACAGAGCAATTAAATGTGACAACCGTTTATTCAGATAATTAAAAAAGGACATTATTATTTTTACTTCTTATAAACTTCTGATCATATTACATCCTTCATCTATTTCTATATATTTTTTCGAGGCGTGCGAGTTGACTTCGAAAAGTGCGAGTTGACCAGAGATGCCGTGCGAGTTGACCAAAAAACGTGCGAGTTGACTACCGTGCGAGTGGACCGGCACCCATATATTAAACATTTAACAAGGAAATTGCAAAAACAATAGCTTCAACATTTTTCACCCAAGTAACAGTTCAGATGTCATCAAAACTATATGGGCCTTCGTCTCAATTATGATCCAATTAACGGGTAATGCCAAAGTGTTACACAAGAGAGTTGTCATGAGATGTCACGAGGACCCAAGCTACCACCCCTGCAAATGTGACGATTGCATCAAATGCAACTATTAATTTTGCTTTAAGTTGCAATATTAATAAAATTCCTATTAAGATGACAGTACAAACAATAAACAAGTGGTGCCACTTAACAATAAAACATCAGTGCATTTTGGAACGGATTTATATTTTTAATTATACAGCCTGTTAATAAATTTTTGTTCGTATATATGGAGGAATGTTGATATAAGCCTGCTATACAAAGTAAGTTATTGTTTGTATGATTTCCATCATACTTATAAATTGTGGTAAATTTAAAGACGAACTTCTAATTCTCCAAATTAATTTAAAAATGTTTCATAACAATATGGTTTTATTCACGCACAAAAGCAACAACAGGTAACGTTAACTCACCTTGCAGGAGGGCACGATTTCAAAAATCGACTCCTCTTCACACAGATCTACCGTTGTGAAACCGGAGTATGACAATGTTATAATGTCCTCACTTTTGAGATACTGGTGCATATACTTCACCTGGCTGTGTCCGAAAATCAAAGCCATTCTTTTACACTCACTAGACGGCACACGAAAACACTACAGGAACTATACACACAAAAAGAACACAAAATTACAAAACACTTCTTCCAAATATCGCAATAAACACACACACAAAAAAACTGTTGAAAAACACGAAAAAGCACTTTACACACAACACACACAAAACACGTATTCCAAATATCACACTAATCACTGACAGCACTGATATTACAAGTAATAACAATGATATGAAATGGATACAAAAAATCGGATATAAATATACGACTAAGAATTACTCGCTAAAATATAACAATTTCTTTAACAATATGTGTGAAATTTCATTCCGTAAGATGCAATTTAAATAACTTTGAAGTCATCTGAGCAAATAAACACCCGGCATAATTAAGGGTCTTTTGGGTTGAAATTCAAAGGGAAGTATTAATTGGCAGGTAATTGATGTACATCCTTATATTCACACTTAGACAATCTCGATAAAATAAAATTAGCCACAAACAACATCAATAAGTTTTTGCCTTCTTTCTCTATATTGGCTGCGTTTTTCTTCTGTTTCTATATTGACTGCGTTTTCCTTCTTTGTCTATATTGCCTGCGTTTTCCAACGACATCTATATTGACTGCAACGATGTCTATATTGGCTGCGTTTTATGGCCCGATAACGCAGTCTGCAATTTGCAGCGATGTCCATATTGTCTGCGTTAAAAACCACAATTCGTTCAATCTATACATACATATACATACATACATTTTATACATTTTATATAATTATGTTAATACAATTTTTATTACTCATGTGTGCTCATAAAATAAAATTATGATGTCTTCAACTTGATACACAAAATAATAAAATGTGTATAACTTTACTGCCATTATAGCGATAAAAAACGATAAGTTTTAAAATTGTATGGACCTTAACCACTTTCATAAATAAAAACCGTATTGATACAGTAATTCTCCAACTTTTTTGCCTTCTTTCTCTATATTGGCTGCGTTTTTCTTCTGTTTCTATATTGACTGCGTTTTCCTTCTTTGTCTATATTGCCTGCGTTTTCCAACGATATCTATATTGACTGCAACGATGTCTATATTGGCTGCGTTTTATGGCCCGATAACGCAGTCTGCAATTTGCAGCGATGTCCATATTGTCTGCGTTAAAAACCACAATTCGTTCAATCTATATATACATATACATACATACATTTTATACATTTTATATAATTATGTTAATACAATTTTTATTACTCATGTGTGCTCATAAAATCAAATTATGATGTCTTCAACTTGATACACAAAATAATAAAATTTGTATAAATTTACTGCCATTATAGCGATAAAAAACGATAAGTTTTAAAATTGTTTGGACCCATAAATAAAAACCTTATTGGTACAGTCATTCTCGAACTTTTTTGCCGTCTATCTCTATATTGGCTGCGTATTCCTTCTATTTCTCTATTGGCTGCGTTTGCCAACGATTTCTATATTGCCTGCAACGATGTCTATACATTGGCTGCATTGACTGCGTTGAAAATAACAACCCGTTTAATCTGTACATATACTTTACATACATTTATTTCATAAACAATTATGTTAAACAATCAAAACATATTATTATGTCTTCTTCTTGATACAGAAAAACTCAATGCGTTTATAATTAAACTGCCATTTTAGCGATTAAAACGATAATTTACGTCTTATAATTGTTTTGACCTTTACCAGTTTCATACATATACTGTTAATTAAAACCTTCGAATTATTGATACGGTAATTCTCTCGAATTTCACCCGTTTTGCCTTATAGTTTTATATCGTCCGCGTATTCCTTCTTTGTCTATATTGCCTGCGTTTTCCAACGATATCTATATTGACTGCAACGATGTCTATATTGGCTGCGTTTTATGGCCCGATAACGCAGCCTGCAATTTGCAGGCTGCGCTAAATGCCGCGTTTTATACTGACCCGTTTTGACCCTGCGCGCTGCGCTTATCCGCTTTTGGTTTACAAACAATGCATCTCATTTCTGTGATCGAAAATATAAAAAAAGAGAAACAAAAGCAGGAGCCAGCGACATCGCTCGAATTTATTCAATCTAGGCGACAAGACTGAGTGTTTGCAGAACCATAGGAGTATCGTTGGAAGAGACGAAGACAGGGTAATGGCTTAAACACACGAATTGTAAGTCATATTTTAGAAGCTACGATTAGTTTTTGGCAAGTGTTGCCTGTTTACAAAAGAATTTTAGCAAAAGTTTGGATAGGTATTTAGTTTTATTGTATGGATATTTTACTCTGCAAGGAAACCAGATACGCACTGATAACATAATTTGTTCATTGCACGTTTTAAAATAAGCCTTTATGCCCCTATGCCAAGATGTTCGTATCAATTTAATGAATTCGTTATAACTTATAAGGAACACTCCAACACGAGTCAAATGAAGCATGAAATAAATGATGAATGATTTATTTACTCGGTATATATTATATTATAAAATATACTGGTATGCAAATGTATATGTTATATTATGTAATCAATTATCATGATATGATTATATGATTATACAGTTTATTCCCTGATTTTAACATCAATTTTGTTTTTTCTTTAAATTGATATGTGATCAATTTTATCATCTAATACAAACCTTCTTTTTAAGGTATTTAGGAAGACGTGCCGGCCAAACTATTGCAAGTTTGACTGTTCAGCATAATGTTAGAACAACAAACTCTTCACCTATGCACGGTCATCAGCCCCCGCCTGGCCTGTCATTTGTGTCACAAGGAAGTACCACACCTGGTCATGTGTCAGGAATTGGAGAGATAACAGCTTACTTAGAGTATGCAAACAACCCTGTCTAAGCATATTTTAATTGATAAATAATATATTTATATTCAATAAGATTCTATGTGCTTCCTAAAGTTCATTGGTAATATAATTGCTTTATCATTTTTTTACCAGAAACTTTGTATGTTATGAAAACCAGAGGATATCCGATAGCTGGTTTGTTTTCTGAACCGTTCAGATAACTTGCATGGTGATTGGTCATGAAATTATTTCAATGCCATTCTCCTCCAATCTCTAGTTGTACAGTAATTGTCAGTTAGTGACTCAAGTATGATAACTTCATCATATAATAAGCTCATACTGGTGAATCAAGAAGCCAAGAAAAGTATTGGTAGGTTCATAAGTTTATACTGGTGAATCAAGTAGCCCAGAAAAGTATTGATAGGTTCAAAAGTTAATACTGGTGAATCAAGTAGCCCAGAAAAGTATTGGTAGGTTCATAAGTCAATACTGGTGAATCAAGTAGCCCAGAAAAGTATTGGTAGGTTCATAAGTTAATACTGGTGAATCAAGTAGCCCAGAAAAGTATTGGTAGGTTCATAAGTTAATTCTGGTGAATCAAGTAGCCCAAAAAAGTATTGGTATGTTACCTGATTGGCATGATATGAATAAAATAATGTTTAAAATAGCAAACAAATTTCATGATAAGTTTTAGTGTACATTTCAAAATTACAAATATGCTTATATGTTATTTCAGAGTAAATTGAAGGCAGCCAACAATTGGACGGTGGTGCCAATCAATGAAAAGAAGGGATACACGTACATGCACTGAGTACACAGAGATCATCAAGGAAAAAACCCTTCAATCAAAGTTCCTTTTTGATTCAGCTTATCCAAAGCTGATTGCCTCTACAATTGCCCCTTATATATCCACCTGCGGCTAATGAGGAGCTGCAATATCCAATAGGTCAAGGGCAAGCAACCCGGAAACAATATGAAGATTTACTCATACAAATTGATACATGGTGTATGTAACTATGTTGTTTTAACTAACTTCAACATACCATTATTATGAATTAAAAAATTGACAAAGCTGAAATCAATGATAAATGATTATGGGTAGGAACATGTTGTGTGAATTTGGCAGCATGGTTTTCTAGGATGTATACCATTGAGTATAAAAGTGCATGTGTAACCCTTGCTGTTTTTTCAGTCAGAAGATGACTTTAGTATTTGAAATGATGCTTGAATTTATTTGTGTAATATGAAGGCGTGACCAAATGTGTGACATTATGGTCGACTGTCCTGTGATCATCATGGTGATAAAATGTGATTTTAATAAATGAACTGCTTATAAACATAGGGCAGAAATATCATTGATAAAATACTGATGAACATAGCATACAAGTGCCCTGAAATGCCATGAGAATATGTATTTGAGTTTAAAGTGTGTACAGTATTGTGAATTTTGTTAATTGTTTTGTTATAAAAATATAGGATCCAAAGTATTCAATCATAGATTACTCTGAAAAAGAAGAATAAGTAAAAAACTTGTCTGGCAAATAACTACATAAACAATGGGCCAAGTTCCAGATTTTTTTGTCACAAGTCAAGACCATTAACAGAAATTGTTGACTCTTATAGGTGTTATGTATCATGATTTGTGTTAAGTTTTTTATGGGAGACCCATGATCAAACATGGTGAATTAATTGTTTTGTTATTACAATAGAGGATCCAAAGTATTTGATCATAGGTCACTCTGAAACAGAATAATTTGTGAAAACCTTGTCTGGCAAATAGCTAAATAAACACTGGGCTCAGCATTTTCCTGATTTTTTGTCACAAGTAAAGACTATGAAAAGGAATTATTGACTCTTTTAGGTATAAGCTACCATAGTCAATGTTGAGTGCGTGCTGCACACCACATTTGTTTATGTT
The DNA here is from genome assembly GCF_020536995.1 of Dreissena polymorpha. Classification (NCBI taxonomy): domain Eukaryota; kingdom Metazoa; phylum Mollusca; class Bivalvia; order Myida; family Dreissenidae; genus Dreissena; species Dreissena polymorpha. The sequence continues at coordinate 44,114,750 of NC_068366.1, forward strand.
CCATTAACAATTACATCAAAGCACAATGCTATATATAGATTATGTATTGTTTTTCATTGTTTATCAGTCTATAAACAACCATTTATTGTAATAGCCTTACATAAACTGTCATAAAGATGATAAAGTGCTGTTTATCCATAAATAAAAAATTGGTGGAATTCAGTAATAATTTGATCTGTCAAATGTTGAAAGTTGGAAACAGTTATTCAAAATGTTATCAATTATAGTTTTGTTTCATGAATATAGAGTATTATATTTTGTGTTCATTATGTTATGGATTTCGTTGTTTTGTTTTAAAATGTTTTAATAAATAACATGAAGAAATAAGAAGCTAGTTTGTTCAATTTTGATTTATTATTACATGTATTTTACACAGCAAAACATTACTGCAAGAATGTTAAGTGAACACCTTATTATAATACATGTTGAGTTCAACACTGAACACAAGAATATGCATCAATTAAAAACGACTCATAATACATTATTATATGAAACTGCATCATGATTCAAAAGTTAAAGAGCATATAGACAGCTAAAACCTTCATAGGTGAGCCTTGCCCTGGGAAAATGGGGCTTAATGCATGTGCGTAAATTGTCGTACGAGATTAACATTAGCTGATCATACCAATCAGGCAGACAATTGCTGCTTTATTGTATTTTTTGTTGAAAGGGAGAGAGAAAATCCAGATAAGGCGGATAGTGTTGCCCCTGATTAGCTTATGCAGTCTGCACAGCCTAATCTTGGACAACCTTAAGTACATGCATTAAACCCCCTTTTCCAAGAGCGAGGCTCAAATATTTATTAAATGATTGATTAAGTATTCCACATAACATCTTTTAAGAAACTTTCAGTAAAACATGTTTATTTGATGAAAGGCACTGCAAAATCAGTAGTAAATTCATAGTATTAATTTGTGTTACATTATAATACTTACATATTGTTGCTGGTTATAAATGTGGAAAAAGTTTGAATATGAATTGCTAAAATACATGTTAATTTTCTAAGAACTGCCCCTTTTATTTAAGGAATACTGTATGTATGCCCCTGTAATATTTCTGACAAAAGAACAAGATAAATAAATAATGATTAAAAGAACAGTAAACTTGGTTTTCATTTTGTATACAAAGGATAATTATGTTCTTATTATTTACACTATATTGAAAGCAATAAGATTACATCATTTAATAAAGAATGCATTACTGAAGCTTCAAATTTAAAACAACCGTTTATCCACTTAAATGTTGCAAGCATTCTTAAACAACAAGACTAAAAAAGCTGTTAACAATAATTTTATTAACTACTTCCTTTCAAAAAAAAGACAGGTACAGTTTTGTTGTCGTCCCGTTGAAGGTGTTCATGTATCCAAAGGATGTACTGTGATCAATCTGTGTCCTCCACATCTTCAGTGCCAACACATTGTTCCGGAACGTTTCCTGGATAAGGAGGGTGAGAGGATCAGTCACCACTTAACCCTTTTTCTGAAAAATATGAACACATAAAAAACTCAAAACCCCTTGCTAAATCTATCTATCTATCTATCTATATATATATATATATATATATATATATATATATATATATATATATATATATATATATATATATATATATATATATATATATATATATTAGCTGTTATTGTCCAACTTTTAAGATGCAGGAACATAATGGCCACTGTTTCGACAGTAAATGAGTTAAATTTTCTACACTTTTAATTTTAAGCTGAGACAATTACATGAGTAGTTTTACGTTTTCTATATTCATATTACAAGCAACAATAATTGATAAAGATAAAATGCATTACTAATTCGGTAAAACAGGCCCACAGACAAATAAAATATTTGATATAGATAAAATGCATTAATAATTCCGTTAAACAGTCCACAGAAAAATAACATATTTGAAATAGATAAAGTGCATTATTAATTCAGAGAAACAGGCCCACAGAAAAATAAACATGAAAAATGGGTCATATTCAACAACAGTAAACATACTGGTCTCTGGCTTGTACAGTATTGTCAGGCCATGCCACAACAAAGCTCGTCTTCATCATGTTCTACCAAATGGACAATTCTTGCAAACACATCATCATGGTTAGCTTGAGGATGGTCCCAGCTGGGCCAGGACAGGCTGTCAGTGATAACTGTTGACTGTCTGGCAGCAATTTCCTTCAACAGCTCCTATGCTTCCGTATAAGTAAGGTGGTCTATGATATCCTTGAAAAGACATTTCTGCATTTAACAATAAATGTTTTGAACATAAAGCTAAGAATTTGACACAAGATGTAGCTACATGTACATATAGAATTTTTTATTTTTCATGACACCATTTTTTTACATTCCTGTCAGATTTTTTTGTAAAATTTCAATATTCACATAGTGTAGTGTAGGATCATTTTTTAAATTCTTTGCTCATGTAGCAACACAGTTTTACATCCAAAGACTATGTTTTATATATCAACAATTAGTGCGTTGAACTGTGTTTTTTTCTGTTTCCATTCAAGAATATTGTGAAATTACATAAAAAAATTTAATGAAATCTCAGCTTGCCTGAATATCTGAAAACATTATCTACAAATTATTTCAATATTCTAAAATGAAATCAACAGAAAAAAAAATGCAGCTAAATAAGTATACCTTTTCTGTTTCTTGTACCAAAGTGACAAAATCCAGTGATCCCTTCTTCATAAACTTCTTGGTTTAATTATGTTTGTATCCTATTGAAAAAGTAAATACACAATTTAAACCACTTTTTAAAACTATTTATGATCTCTATTAAAAAAGTTAGTTGTAAATATGTGGTATTATTATCTTATAAGTTTTCTTCAACATTCAGGAAATCAAATCTTGAGGATATTCAAAACAATTTAAAAAAGAGGAATATCCAGAATATTCTTGGCTTTTACAAATATAATGATACATGCATTTCAGATGACCTGTCTTTGATTTATTCAAAATACTATGTACTGTTGAAATACACATTTATCAAAATATATAGGTGCTTTGCTAGATTAACAAAGAATATAAAGATAAAATACTTTAAATAAAGAAACAATAAGATGCACGAAAATAAATTGGGGCGAGTTGTCTCTTGGTTGGAGCGAGTGACCATATCTTTGATGCGAGTTTGTTTTGGGGCAAGTTGGTATTGGGGCGAGTTGTCTGGCGCCAGATACATGCATTTGATGCCATGAATTACTAAACTGTGTTACTATTTTCAAAAATATTTTGGTTATTCAGTTTATTTATAAAATAGCTGTGCAGAAGAAACTGATATAAATACATTAACCCTTTGCATGCTGGGAAATTTGTCATCTGCTAAATGTCATCCGCTGAATTTCTAAAATTAGCCATTTCTTCGATTTTTTTTCAAAGAATACTATCAGAATAGCAAACAGTTTGGATCCTGATGAGACGCCACTGTGGCGTCTCATCTGGAACCAAACTGTTTGCAAAGGCCTTCAAAATTTGGTTCCAGCGCTTAAAGGGTTAACTATGAGTTTTGGGTTTAAATTAATAAACTACCAGTACCATTCAAATGCATTTTACTTAGTAATAAATGTCATTGTCATATAACACACAATAATGAAAATGTCAATTAATGCACAGCATCTTGAATTGCCTGCCAACAAATAATGTTGTCACTGTCAGTTATGAGGAAAGAAAAAGATACTGTACTGTTTAAATAATCTCAGTACTCCAAGGCTAATGATAAATTTAATTTATTTGCGCGAATACTAAAGTTAATTCTGTATTCAACTTGGCTTTTAATTTTAGTCTCTGTCTGTAACTCAAGTGTAAACGAGAGAATCAGTATTTACGCGTTCTGTGATGTATATGCATATACTTATGTAACGAAAACGAATCATTTGATCAGTTATACTATTTTAATCTACTTTTATACAAAGAAAATCATACGCACTATTGAGTTTTACAATATAAAACATATTTTACCTTCTTCTTCCGTGTTTGACAATACAGATTCCGCCATATTTGTTGTTGTTGTTGTTGTTGTCACATTGCGTGTTTATATTTAAATTTACATTTAAAATCTATATTTAGTCGGGGAAAAACCGATCCAAGGGTCAGTGGTTCGAGCCTTGGTGCGGCTTACTTTTTTCTTTCTTATTTTAACTTTATTTTTGATTTATACTGGAGCACGTTATTTGCGATGTTTAAATTTATGAATTTAAAGCATTAAATGAAAAACTTCAAAAAATGCAATTTAAGTGTGAACAAGCCCCTTTAATAACATCACATGAAGTACGTTGTATGCTGCGTGGGGGTATGTGTATGATTGATTATGTCATCGATGATATCAACTTCCTATTACTTGATACTTTAACAATAATTACCATAATAATTACAATAATTAAACAAAATTAACAAGACACGATGGAATCCTCATTTTCATTTTTGCTGTTACCTGTCGACTCCAAGTAACGTCTGTATCTTTGAATGATAACTGTCCATTCATTAAATCATTCGGATGGGTACTAGTTAACGATTAATGCCAATTAAAGTTACAAGCCAGTTTGGACCAGATTTTGATGACTGCTTATATATACACGCTTCAGTCTTCTTGGAACGTCAACAAAGTCACGATGACATCCTGAATGTCTGCAAAATCATTACTTGGCAAAATTGCTCGACTATACACTTTTCAATATCCCAGAGACGTAAACAAAGTCACAGTGACATCGTGAGTGTCTGCAAAAACACAACTTGGCAACATTCTCGACTATTCACGCTTCAATATTCCAGAGACGTTAACAAAGTCACAGTGACATCGTGAGTGTTTGCAAAAAACTAACTTGGCAACATGCTCGACTATACACGTTTCAATATTCCAGGAACGTAAACAAAGTCACGATGACATCGTTTGTGGCTGCTAAAACATACAATGGCAACATGCTCGACTCTGCACGTTTCAATATTCCATGAACTTAAACAAAGTCACGATGACATGTTCGTGTATGCAAAAACAAGCCTCTACTACATGCTTGACTGTACATGTATGCATATTCATGTAAAGTCAACAACGTCACGATGAAACGTTCATGTATGCAAAAACATAACAATGCCATAATTTTTGTCGAAACACGTTCCAATATTCCTGGAACTTTAACAAAGTCATCATGACATGTAAATGCATTCAAAATACAAACTTTCTCTACATGCAATCTAGTGCGTAAAAATCAAACTCGTGCAATACAAGTATGATGTCTAAAACTACACGTAGACTATTTGTATGGCGGTAAAAAAATCATATGAAACATAGTATAAGTGGTATAACAAACTTATAACAGAGATATACTTGTAATGGATTATGCGCATCACTGTCTTCAACAATAATAAACACCAATTGTTCTGCCAAGGCAAGGAAATTGTGATATTATCACATAGTTGTCACCAATGTCACAAAATGTCTAGTAGCGATTTATGTCACACAAAATGTGTTCGGCTAATGGTCAAAAATGTGGAAACAAACTTGGGGACGAATATCAAATTTTTTTACAGAGTACGAATCAAACTTCTTTTTTACATCTGCTTATTGATTATATTTTAGGGAGCTTTTTCGCTTTATTTTAAATTATATCTAACTTTTTTAGATTTATATGTTCAAGCACTTCTAGCCATATTCAAGCACAATGATATTTCATGAATATACAAAGTTATACAATTGTTGAATTTGAAAAACAATATGTGTCAATATATCGACAAACCGTTTAATTAAATACGTCAGTTTATGTTAATAATGAGCTGAGCGTCATCTGGGATCTCTATTCCAATGATGAAACATGTGCATGTACATTTGCAATGAAGCTGATGATTGGTTTTACAATGTGGTACGACCAGACAGAAAATGATTTTAAAGACAGACAAATGCTTCCATTGATAACATTTCAGAACAAACCCCATTAAACTCTTATTTAGCCATCACTGTCGTGTAAACGATTGTATAGTTTAATTACAGGTTGTTTTTAATTTTTAAATTTTGTATAATTACACTTGAACAGTAAATAATAACTCATCGATTTATATTATAAAGTTAATTTGAAAGCTAGCATATCATTGCGTCGTGCGTTTTTGGAAAAAACCCTCTGTTTCAGTCGCAGGCTTTGTAAACGCCATTGTTTTTTATGCATCATCATCAATGGCGATAATATAAAGCTATTTAAATAAAAGCCGAAATCTCGTTAAAATTGAATCCGAATAAATTGAAATACTTTTAAAGTAAAATTGGATATTGTTTACATTTTATTTGTCAAACAAAATATGGTAATGAACAGTAAATGTGAAGCTTGCAAAACGCGGGTTTCCGATCACCACAGTATCACATGTAACACATCTGTGACTGTTTGTTAATGTTATAGGCGGTATTCGTAGAAAAAAGTACGATGAATAACAAACTGTGACGTATTACACTGGATGTGAGTATATAAATGCAGAGCAGAAGGATAGTATAATTCAGAATTGTTATGCTTAAGCCACAAGTCGACGAACAATTCGGAATGAAGTTACCAACGTACCTGGTAAGTTAGTTTAATATTGGTTCATAGTCGATAATGACTCTCCAAATGTTATCGTTATAATGTTTAAATAATAAATTAATGTAAGTACTACTACTACTACTACAATTACTACTACTACTACTACTACTACTACTACTACTACAACTACTACTACTACTTTTACTACTACTACTACTACTACTACTACTACTACTACAACTACTACTATTACTACTACTACTACTACTACTACTACTACTACTACTACTACTACTACTACTACTACTACTACTACTACTACTACTACTACTACTTCTACTACTACTACTACTTCTACTACTACTACTACTACTACTTCTAGTTGTACTACTACTACTACTACTACTACTACTACTACTACTACTACTACTACTACTACTACTACTACTACTACTACTACTACTACTACTACTACTACTACTACTATTACTACTACTACTACTACTGCTACTACAACTACTACTACTACTACTACTACTACTACTACTACTACTACTACTACTACTGCTACTACTACTACTACTTCTACTATTACTATACTTCTACTACTACTACTACCACTACCACTACCACCACCAAAAACAAAACCACCACCACTACCACTACTTCTACTATTCTACTATTACTTCTACGTCTACTACATTATTCCTATAAATTTATTTCCAGATGTTAGGGCATATGCTTGTTTCCTGTCGAGTTTGGGCGTCTGGTAATTATAATTATAATCTTCGTCATCATTTTCATAAATTGCATAAAATCAAAATACTAATAAAACTAATAATTGGGATTATAAAATATTAGTTTTTCGTTACGGAAAATGGTAATAAAAAAATCATGATAATAACAATTAAATATAAAAGTAATAATAATAATGATGATAATAATAATAATAATAATAATAATAATAATAATAATAATAATAATAATGATAACAATGATAATAATGAAATAAATCCATAAATTGAAAACACAAAAATGCACAAATAAATATTTAAATATATACATAAATACAAAAATGAATGAATATATACATGAATGAATAAATAAATGAATACATAAATGAATACATAAATAAATAAATACATGAATGTATAAAACAAATACGGCACCACCAATAACATTAAAGCCGTCAATGCTTGTCATCATCTTCAACGCCAGACACTATGTCTTGTGTTGGTTACCAATGCAAGCTGTTGTTGTAACTGAAACATATTATGAAATGTATGCTGTTTTATTAAAAATGCACATTTAAAGTTCAGCCAGCTTTTTGAAAAGACAATACTGATTGTATTGTATATAATGTTTGCGTCGTCGAACATTTTAATCGTTTAAATATAGTTATCCACATTAAAAAAAACAAAAACGTTATCCCAATAAAACCAATTGCTTTTAATTCTCAAGCAGCGCTAAGAGATTTATATTTTGTTATGGATGTGTTTTAAAGTATTTATTTATATGTGTTTGAATCTGTTATCAGAATGTATGGAAAGTGATAGCGTACGTTCTTTTTTGCGATACAACAGAGGTGACATTAATTTGATGAGTAATTAATCGTACCAATATGGCTATGGAGTAATTAGCACAGCCAAGTTATGTCCTCATTGGATATCTTTACTCAAAGGTTAGTTATGTTACCTACTTTTACCCAAAAATATGGATTTCACCAAGGTCAGTAAATCGTGTTTACTTAGATTCATTTTAATAGGTTATTTCCTTTATTGTCCGGAAGAAATGCGAGTAAATCATATATGTATTAACTGTATTACAAAAGCCAGATAAAATACTTGTCGAGTTGGGCGAATATATTACCTTCAAAGGGTGACCTATTTTCATGTGTATATTAGACAGTATAGCGCAACAAAAATCAAATACATCCTGCCGTAGTTTCGTGTTGTTCTTTTTAAACAAACTCTAGCATAAAAGTAATAGTGACCGTTCGTTCCTTATATATTTTACGAAATATTTTATAGTTTGATATTATGACGCATGGATTTAATTTAGTCCTGCTCTGACAATACACGCGTTATTTAGATGCAATTCTAACATTTATGTAGTAATATTTCATTTAACAGCAGTTAAACGTTGTTGCGAGGAGTCGATACAGTCGTCTGACTTAGCGTAGACTGATCAAACATCCCTCTATTGTATAATTATTGTTTACGTAAGTCAACATACAATGCGCAACGGTATATTATTTCTAAAGATTGAAACTACATATACATGTATATGATTATTTCGATTTTTGCAAATTCCAGACTGGGGATACACCGAGGAAAATGGTATGTTTTCTTACATTAATTTCTTTAAGACACGATGCATGTTTATGATCTGTGTAATACACACAGTTAATGTGTTTTCTTAAGTTCTAAATGTCTTCTATATATTGGTAATTGTGTTGAGTGTGTACACAAAATTATTTCAAATCATTGCGATGTGACATGCATATAATTTAATTTTCATATCAAGCGCCCCTTTACCGAATATTGCTTCCTGAAAAATGCATGTTACTTTTCATCTGACAGCAAATTATTGTGGAATTTGTACATTTTTAATAATTCATACCCCAATTTACTTTCCAACTCAGGACCCAAAACCTGGAAAAAGGATTATCCGATCGCCGTAACGGGCCGCCGACAATCGCCGATCAATATCGTTAGTCGTAAGGCGGAATACGACTCTGATCTCAAACCATTAAACATCGAATACTTACCGGAAGACGAGGTCAAGCTGAAGAACAACGGGCACACCATAGACATTCAGATAACCCAGCCAGGGTGTAAGCGCGTAGCAATGTTTAACGTAACAATCGTATATATGGCGAACGTTTCACTCAACTTAAGTGGGGTCGTTTCGGTTTTTTTTTGTATACAAATTGAGACTTTGGCTTGTGTTATTGGTCTTTGGTTAGTGAACATAAATTACTACATGTATTTAAGTTCAAAATTACTATTCTGACATTGTACGCATGAAGTGTTATGTATACACAGAATATAATATAATCAATGTGCATGTCGATGCTATTATTATGTCATTGATGTTCATAATTGTCCTACCTTCTAACCCCAGTTTTGACCGGTGGTCCCGTAGGCAACCAGCAGTTCAGGTTGGCGCAATTCCACCTGCACTGGGGAGCAGACGACACCCGGGGATCGGAGCATACGATTGACGGGGAAGCGTTCGCAGCCGAGGTACATCTGTGAAACCGTTTGTCTCGAAGTCTTCAAGGAATACGTATAATACTTTTACAAAACTTAATTGTGTGATAAAACATATTTGAAAACAGAACATTTTAATGTAACGTTAGTGATTTGAATATACAAGCTTACTTGAAAATATGATTATGTACATAATCACATTAGCGAAATAGAAATACAATCAGTGACTTGAATCCCGAACTATAAACTCGCCGACATATTTCTTGCATGAATCGTTAATCTTAACGAATCTTAATTAGGCTTTTTCCAAAATACTACTGTTAACATACAAAAACTAAGCAACAATTATTTTGCTTAATTACTTTTTGTATGTTTGGCGTGGTTTTATATCGTTTCACTAATCTGCCGATTTCTCTTGTGTATAATCATGGTTATTGTACGTTGGGCGTGATATTTTAACCAGTTTTTTGTTGGATTAGATATTGTAGGGCGGTAATGTCAATAACGTTAGGTTAGACGGAGTTTTTAACACTGAATTTTTGTGTATATGTAAGGTATTATGTAGCTATGTAGTTTCTGAGTAGTAACTTCAGTTAAGTTAGGGATATTGTGCTGAAATGTATGTCGGTTAAATGTATACGAAGGTTGAAATTGACTTTTGATCAACTAGTTCAATGTTAATTTTACTGCTACGAAAAAAAAATGTTCCCGCTCTATAACTTGAGGCTTGTTTTATTGCTGTGTTTCGGGGTGAGGGCTGGGCATTGTTTTGAATGCTGTATATTGGTAACTTACCAGCAGATTAGCTTTGAACTTTGTTATGTATTGTGAGTCCGTTGTAACAAGGACGTGAAAACTGCTATTAAACAATATAAAGAAATGCCAAATTACTGTGGTTTGGAGATATTACGCTGAAATTTGTGTATAGAGCTTATATGCAGACCTGTCTTAGTATTGCACAATTATTTGATTACATTACTAACTTGAACGTTATATAACAGGAATTGGTGGCATTGGCATGGTTCTCATAAAAATATGGGACCACATAATATTTCCGAAATATGTTCACCATTGCAGCTTCACATTGTCCACTGGAACACTACGTATGGCAGCTTCGCGGCGGCTGTGGACAAGAGCGACGGACTCGCCGTTCTCGGAATTATGATCGAGGTAGCACGTGGCGCACGAGAAGCCGGTGTGGTGGCCGGCAATTAAAGCGCGTTTCTAACTGTGTATTTATTTTATATTTACCAATCTGTATTTCAATTCCACAAGTTATTAGTTGTTGGTGACAAATCAGTGATTTTGAATGTATGTGCAATTATAAAAGAAGCTTTTTGTTATAAGAAATACGATCCTAAAAAATACTGTTTAATACATTTTATTAGCGCCCCGATAGAACAATGTGTTCTTGCAATCGATTGTGTTAAATTGTATTTATATTCTTAAATACTATTGTATTGACTATTGTATACTATATAATGTTATGTTGTTCAACCAATTCAAGTGACAGAAAATATTCAGTGTATCTTTAATAACAATATGAAACTTGCTCATGATACCAACATTTGTAAGAACAATAACTTTGCTAGGTAAAAAACAAAGTGGTGGGCGGTAAGTAGATATCTGTTAAGAGTATTAAAACTAATTTAATAAACCGGGACACACATAAAACATATGCGTTATGCTTGTATTCTTTAATTAAAGTTATTTAATTATATCGAGCAATGTATCATTGAACTTAAGTGTACTTTCCGTTGCATGCAGTTGTAGAAAAAACTACTTTTCCAAGCACACCGGTAATTAAATTGACGCTTCCTCCTCATCATTTCAGTCCGGTGACGTGCATCCCGGCTTCTCCGTCGTGTCGGACAACTTAGACGGGTTAATCCAACCTGGTAGCACGGACACCATCTCCAGCTCCCTTGACCCTACCGACCTGTTGCCAGGTAAGCCAGTTCCAGGCGAATTCACAATGGAATTTTGTGTCTTTCCTTTGTCTTTTTTCCTTCTCCTTCACATATTGTTTACATATGACCCCACAATCACCTCACCTTTTCATGTACGGTATATATTCTCGTATTTCACCTCTTCTCTTTCTGTATCTTCCGATTACTATTTTGGACTCTCTCTTCTCTTTCTTCCTCATCATCATCCATCTCTAAGAAATAGTTTTTTCTTTTGCATCATCATTGTCTTTACCTTCGTTTTATTCGTCTTCTTGTTCTCTTATTACTCTCATTCCTCGCCTCCTTTGTCTTTCTAGTACACATCATTTTTTCTTATTATTATTATCTGTGGTATCATTTGTGCGGTGTACGTAAGATATTTTAAAACGACGTCGTTATCACACGTTACGTTACGTCGGTATTGCAGACAACATCGACGACTACTGGACGTACGAGGGCTCCGTTCCAATCCCGCCACTCTATGAAAGTGTCCGGTGGATTGTGTTCAAGGAACCCGTGGAATTCTCTCACGATCAGGTATGCATCTATAGCTGTATTTGAATCAATGATCTTAAGCTTGGTTCCAACTTAAGTGGGTTAAGTAAGTTAATTATGTAGAAGTGCTGGGAAACTCCTGCCCCTCTCATTATGCAGCCTATATATATATATATATATATATATATATATATATATATATATATATATATATATATATATATATATATATATATATATATATATATATATATATATATATATATATATATATATTATAATATGATCTGACTTGGATATTAAGTTTCCTTTAAATAAACTCCCATGTTCTGAAACATTCAAAATTCCATTTATGATAGAGCCTCAAACCTTTAATGGTTAAAGGATCAATAACAGATGGTATATATATATATTCATTGCTTTTGAACTCAGTTGCAAACCAAGGCAAGTGTTTGAAAACAACATATACGCGAGTCGTTTAATTTTCTTTTTTTCTAGAAATTACACACTTTAATCTGCATTTCAGCTGAACGCTCTTCGTAGTCTCATTGATTCAGATGGCAATCCCATGCAGGACAACTTCCGACCTCCTCAACCAAGAAAAGGGAGACAAGTCAAGGCTTCCTTTCAATGAGAACCAGTTCTGAATAACTTCCCTTACATTATTGAAAGTGTTTACAACAGCAGACATTGGAAATGGTGTATTTATTGGATGCATAAATACGGTCAAGTTACGCATTATAATAGTGTATTACTGTTTTCATAACACATAAGTTGTATTATGAAACGAGGAGCCCATCATGATCAAATACAACTATTTGTGCAATAGTGTGTGTGGGCAATACACACACGAATTGGCATTGCATATCTAAGATACTTAAATACTTATAGCATTTCTCTGTAAACACTCATTGTTTATTGAATTATAAAAAAAAATGTCTGTCTGATGAAGAATAATTATTGTTGAAGGGATGTTCGTGTTTCTTTTTTGTATCTTTAAACTCTATCTGGGGTTTTGTTTATTTAGAAAGATACAGGCACTCATCATATTGAGAGCTGATCACTTTTTGAGAAATATGACATGACTCTTAATACTCTTTGAGATTGCGACATAGTTATATTCTTCTCGTTTGTAGCAACGGGAATTAATGTGTGTGTTAACGATATATCTATAACTGTGCAACATGATATCAAAATACCACACTCTGTAGGAATAGCAGGATAACACAGTTGAGAATCGTATGCTAATTTCCCGTGTCTTAAACTCTATGTAGCGAAATGATTTGATTTCAAAAAGTTCTTTACTGTATAATGACTGCAGATTTTATGTCATCAATAAGGAATTACAAAAACATCCATTGATTTTACACATCGACATCTATCTATAAGACTTAAAAAGCAATTTGGATTAACATACATTGTTTAAGAAGAGTTCACACATTATATATAGTTTGGCTGACTTAATTATAAGTATTATATTTAAATATTCGAATATACATCTCTTAAACCTGTTTAGTTACGTAATAAAGTGTTACACACTGAATTAAACATTAAAATAACATTGATTATTATCGTTTAAACTTCAATTGATATCATTGTTTCTACTTGCACTTCACAGTTTGGCAAAAACATTAATGTAAAACAATTAAATGCGAAAAATACTTATCAATCCGAAATCCCAACGAGAATATCATGTCCAGCATACACTTCACTTTCGGTCTCTTTGATGTAAGCATTAACTGATAGCACGTTAACATAAACTTACTTTTATAGCATTTAACGTAGATCTATATTTGCATAAATAAGGCTTTGCGATTTGTTGTGCGATTTGAACGCCTGTTTTTTTTCGAACTTGCTGAACATACACCATCGCGTCCGATATTATTTTTGTTGGTGCCAGTCGTTCTTTCAACGTACAAGCTGGGTACCAGGCTAGCGACAACGGATACATACGGAATATTACGCTAGTCAATTGTTATAAGAGTTTGTATTCAGTCGAGTGGCTTGTGTGATGACGTATCCGCCTCGAGTGTGATGCGAAAAAACACAAGCCACGAGACTGAATACAAACTCTTCGAACAATTGACTAGCGTAATATTCCTTTTATTATATACACAACTAACGAAAACAGTTAACAATTGTAATTTTGCTTTAACAAAAATGACAAAACAATGACTTCAACGGTACGCCATAGGTTATTTAAGACGCGTATGAATACAGTTTATGTAAATTACCGTGTAAACATTTGAACCAGGAAAACACAGGATTCCGACACGCTTACATTAATTACATCGTTAATCCAGTGTTTATAACAACTAAGTTGATAACATTGATTCGATGTTTATAACAAAAGCGTTGAAACGATATGCACTTCCACTTCTATTCTTCCATGTCTCTATCAAAACTTATTTTAAACGACACTATCTTATTGTATTCCAATCTAAATTTATATTGATGCATGATAAACACACACTCTGAAAAACGTTCTGCATTCGTTCGTTTTAAACAAATAGTTAACTGTTAAAAAACACCACGTCCGACTGTCCTTAAATTCCAGAGAGTGAAAATAAAACTATTGTATTTTGTCACAGAAATGGCGTCACACGATGTACTACGTAATATATTGAGTAATATGGGGGGTTTCCTATTTTCGGTGCGCGTAATGTGACGTCATTAAATGGATCGAAGAAAGTAGTCCGGCTAGTATGGTAATACGGAATTGGAAACGGCGAGTAGTACGGGATTTTTTATTTCAACGATTGATACAACCTGTATTTTGTTAAAAGCATTAAACAGGTATATAATAATGTCCTTTTATCGAATCCTAAAATATTACATCTTAAAGCAAAACACTTACACATTAAGGACTGCGTAGTGATGCACTGTATCATTCACTAGACAATCCTTAATTTGTTTCATTAATGTAAACTTTCAAACACGTTTATTCAGAACGTGTATTTGTAGAGCATATGTTTTTCCTTCCTAATATTATCCACCCACCCCATAGTTCGTGTTGGGTTGAGTGGCGATGAGCTAGATTGGTACACAAAAAATTCCACGAAAAATCAAGAACTCCAATGGGAAAACCTATAACCATAACCATAGAAATACTATCACAACTTAAAAAGAAACACATCATTAACCGATCCTCTGGCTAATAAGAGAAAATATATATTTATATATATTTATGTATATTAATATTTAACCAATTTACAATGTTGCAGAAAAGCACTTTGTCGAATATAACAATCATAACGGTATAATTGGTCCGTGTATATACCGTCTTTTCCATTTTCATTTTGCATTCAACACAATGAAAAACATGAATTTAGTTCATTTCCCGATTTTCTTATAACCGGAACAAACATAAAAAAGCAAAAACAAAGTTGAGTTCTTTGTATCGTTTTTCGGTGTACTAATAGCAGAACAAAACACAAATCTTATTTCCCTATTCATATTTCGTTTCAAATTTAATCATACTAAAATCAATATTTGAAAATTGAAACACAGTGCCTGATTCAATTTACCGTTCTTAAATTGATACAACGGTATACGGAAACGAGGGGCGCTCCGCTGTTTTGGGGAGATACGTCGTGATTTATCTTTTTTGCGAAGTGTTCTCCCTTAGATCTTATTTTTTTTTATTTAATAAATGGAGACAATTATAGAAGAAGAAAAGTCGAGTCTTGGGAAAGCTATTGTTTGGAAAATAAATAGATCCTGTAACATTGAATTATGATACAAATGTACAAGTCTGCTGTTGTTTAAAATCATTGGATTTGAGTACATGTATAACATGCATTTCGATAATCATTGCACAATAAGATATCTTCTTCAAGCTTAGCTTTTCTCATTAAGTAATTAAAACAATTAAATTAGTTACTACATTGTATGAATATCTGTTTAACCAATGAAAAAAGCCCCACACTATTGCTAAAAATATAAATTCAATTAGTATGGTGAACAATACCCCTGAGAGCATAGATTGCCTCGTGAAGCTCTGTCACGGCACGTCGCGTGCCGTCCTGGTGGACTCTCGTACCACGCAGATCTTGCATCAAACCAGTGATTTGCAACAAGTTGCAAACATAGGATGCGACACTGTACATGACTTTCACACTAAATAGTGTTATAAAGTTCAGAGCATAGGTTTTAACGCCTTAAGCAATGGGTTAACGAACTGTGTTCTTTAAAAAGTGTTTCTTCTCATTATCTTTGGTGCTTCCTTTATAGGATAAATAAAATTTGCGTATAAAAATTATACAATTATTGTAAACTCTTTTCTAGACAATTACATTATAGTAATAGAAAAATCAAAGCTAATTAAAATCCATTATTTAAAATACCATATAAGTTACAAATATGACTATGTTAAAAATAATTAATTTTATAAATATTTTTTTTCCGTAGGTTTTCTCCACTTTTGGAATGACTGTTTAAATGTACTGGATGTGTATAAAAGGAATAAAATAATACATTTCTCGACTATTGCATGTACTTTAATAGATCACGCAAGCCAACGCTTGTTTGATGGCGCGTTCCTCTTTTCTGCTCACGACCGTCACCACTTGAATAACTTATCAATAAAAAAATCTCTGAAACTCGTATATATCTTTGACTCAGCAAATCAAACACGTATAGTACACGTTAGATATACAAGCTTTTCTACAATGGTATTCGAGTAGTTTCTATAGGCGTGACGCATGCTATTCGCTTTTTTTATGAAACCTAACGTTAAAAGTAATTTCTTTAGCGGCGTTAAAATATCTTTGGAAGGTAAAAATTTTGTTAGCTTTAACTTAATCTTGAGCGCTCTTTCCGAAACATTAAATATGTTGTTTAATTACTTATTAAATGGGCACATTTATCAATAATAATATTATATATACTATTTCAAGCGCAAAACGGTTTCATGTAAGGTGTTTGGTTATAAATCTTTCAGAGCTAATATCACTTGACATATCACCGTTCAGTTGTGAAATGTAACATGTATTTGTACTTAATCGATTTGGAAATTATATATTATTGAGTTTCGTTATATGACGATTGAAACGAAATTTGAAGAGGGAAATACATTTCGTATTTTGTTTTATAATTAGTACAATGAAAAACGTAAAAAAAAGACGTTAAGTTTGTTTTCGTACTATTTGTTTGTTTCGGTTATTAGAAAATCGGAACAGGAACTAAAATGCGTTAATTTTCATGCTTTGTGTCGAATTCAAAACGAAAAAGGAAAATTCTATATATACCCGGACCATAATTGCGATGCAATTATTATGTTGTCATTACAACAGAATAAAAATCAATATGATCAAGCTGTGAAAAGCATTTTTTTTTTAACAATCATCGGTATATCCTAAATTATATTTTAGCATGTCTAAGGGCTATTTGAAAAATCTCTGACCGATTAAACGAATAAATGAAAAAGGTCCACCAAGTAACTACATTAAGTGACACAAAATGAAAGTTTGCAATAAGTGTTCGTTATTGAATCAAAAAGAGTTAAACCAACGGTGTACTTTAAGTAAGAAATTTACTTCAACAGTATGTACAGATTTGGTATGATAATAACTGAGATAAGGTTTATGTGAACATTTGTGTTTCAAACAGATAATAAAAACATACTCCATGCATTTGTTTTCATTTAAAATGGTAATACGCGTAATGTGTAAATAAGCTTAGACTAAACACTTACACGTGTTTGCCTTATGGATTTATTTATGACAACTCATCGATTGACCAGACGTTAAATCTCACCCTTGGCCAAAAAATGGTATGTCATTAAACATTAAAGTGTATAAATAAATTAACATTTTAGCATCAATTTTAAAATAAAAAAACAAATGCAAGCGGATTTGTTTCAGATTGAATATTATTATTTATTTATATTATTTAACTACTCAATAATTATATACAGACCAGAGTATCAGAACCGTAACTTTCTGAGACACATTGACGTGAAACCATAACGAGTAAAATCTACATTTTCTTTAAAAAAAAGCTTTCGGGATATAGCATCACATGTTTTTGCAGTTTAATAATCGTCGTACAATTTAGAAAGAATCTACACTAACTATACTAGTCAGGCTTTTTATTTAAAATGGTAATTGAAATGCTCTGCATATAGTTCTCGTTTTTGATATTGTGTCGATAATATTTGATTATTTGTCTTAATCATTAGTTTCAGTTTGTTTGGTTGAATATAATGCATCAATTCATTTAAGAATATATGGCAAAAGCACTGCCCATTTGCAAATCTCTGAACAATACCTTTTCAATATAATAAATATCTTCCCAGCAGCTTAGAAAAGCAAGAAGTTTGGAAACAGGCATTCAGAGCATACTTTATAATATTTATCTATTCAGTCCCTCATTTGAACATGTAAATAATAAAAATCTAGTATCCGTATATGCAGGTATAAATGCAGGATGTGTACTTACTCATTTATACATGTCAACGGATTAGCCCTTTTCTCTTATCATACGAATAGGCATAATACTATTATACATTGTCATGAAAATGATATACACAAATAGGCATGTGAGCATTCTTTATTGCTTCGGTTTTTTATTCATTTTTAAACATAAATTGTATACAGCATGTGTTTCATTTGCAAACAAAATGGTTTTAACAAATTATACAGAAAAATGCGTAAAAATTGTTTACACTTTGGTTTGTAACATTTCTATCAGTGTGAACAGTGTGTGTTCTGTTATAAGTAATGAATGATGTTAAAAGATTTAAAAAGAAAACAAATACTAAAAACATATATGAAATGATAAATTAGCATAATGAGAAGAGCATATATGTTGAATTCTTCTGGTAAAAACAAAAACAAAAAAACGAACTGATCAAAATTTGTCGCACTCACACATATCAATACTTCAGACACTTTTAAAGAGCAAGCTATATTAATTTACAAGTTTTTAAATTCAAAGTTAGTGCGAACAGTTACGTAAAGAACAAATACCTAAATGATGCTATCATTAATTTAATACCATTATCTACATTATATGCAAACACTTATCCAAGTTGATTGTTTATTAAGCTTTCATTTTTCATTAAAACATGTTTTATTTTAAAATAATAAATATTTATCGTTATAAATATAACTACACATGCATATAAACACTACATCACTTATGGGAAAATGTAACCCCAGTGAATCAATACCGGGTATTATCGTCCAAATAATTAAAAAATATTTTCAATGAAGCTTTAACTCTACATATGTGAACATGTGTGTGTATCAATCTGTAAAATGGATTTTTTTTTATTACAATTTTTCAACAACAGTCGTCCTTACAAAACATTTAATGTTAAGGACAAGCAAACAAATACTTCTGACTAAGAAAAGAGTTAACATGTCTCGTCGATTTAAAATGGTAAGTATTAAGTAATCACATTCGGACAAACGATGCCTTTCATCGATAATTTGCCTATGAAACGTTTAAAATCACTTTAGATTGTAAAAGCCTCAACAGTTTATTAAGCATGACACTGTATTTCTATCAGTTTTTCTTTTTTTTCTTTCAGATCATCTTTTAGATAAAGATTCTGTTTCATTTATTGTATAATCATGTTTCATCTATGTCAAATATTATACTGTTGTTGGAAAAGCATTTTCCTTAAATACAAATTACTATGTGAATACGTGCTTTAAATGATTCCATAGAAAAAAGCACCATCATCAATAAAACCATCATTATTATCATCGCTCATGTCTTTTCTTACACATAATTACATGAAGACAAATAAGGAGTTTGTGCTTTTAATTGAAAGGGCTTTCAACTTATTAATGCAAAAATACAATTCCTCTGACAATCGTATGTCTTAAATGTGCAACAGCTCTCACACCGCACATGCTTACAGTTTAATAAATTTCAAAAATGATAAGAATTAAGTGATGAACATAAAATCGTCACATTAAACAGCCGCAGTCAATGAAGGAAATTAAATTTTTCATATAACAAGCAAACACAATGTATATATAAATTGATGAACATTTAATCTACTAAGGATATTGCGAGATTGAGTTTTATTTTAACTGGAATCATTTTCTGCCACACTTGAAAACAGCATTACCTGTAGTCGCAGACGACACTCATTTGAAACAATTGTTCCTTTAAATTATCGGAATTCATGTGCATGCGTTTTTTTAATTATTAGTGATAATGCGTGAAGCGTCGGGAAACATTATAGTTCGAACTTACAAATTGTACAACATGTTTACTTAACTTTGATGGTCAAAGCCTAAGTCAGTAACAATAAACGCTTACAGTACTCTGTCTCACCTATATGGCTGTCTCCATTATTTAAAAGAGTTTTTTCGTTACGTTACTTTTATGAAATTTCAGTTTACGTTTGTTTACACCAGATACTTTAAACACTATATTATTAAACTTGAACATATAGAACGTTATATGTACAAAAGTAAACTGAGAAAAAGGAAAGTCTACACACAGCATCAAATAAGCAATTACTAACAATGGATGTTATTGTTGAATCGACAGCACCGATCTCAATTTGCAGACACATGCTGATGGTACATGTAAATGGGTTTTGTATTTTTGTCAAAAATTGCAAATTTTGTATAAGCAAATAACTGCATTTATAAAAATATGAGTTATATATATTACTTTAATTTATATGAATATTTTCACGGTTTATTCAGTATGTGTTATCAGGTTTTAATGCTATGACGTTAATATTGGGATTTTTTAAATTATGGTTTAATGGTGACACAAATGAACACCTTTTTTTGGTATTAAAGGTGAAGAGACATTTATATAATGTTACTGGATCGATGGGAAATCAATGATATATTTTATTCAAATTAATAATGTATATGCTTGTGTTTTAAGCTTCATTCGTTTCCTGCTAGTTTTCGTTTTGTTTTCGTATAATATTTGACACATGGCGCCAAATTATATTGTCACTTCGTTTGAAACCTTCAATAAAAGAAGGCAGGTTCGTTTAATGTTATAACTAAACGTAGGTATTCTTACATATTGCCAATCTGTTTATAAAATGATCGTCATTATTGGCTCAATAGCGTCCGTTCGTAAGAATCGCAATTTCATAAAAAAATATCTCTTTGCTAGGAATGGCCTATTTTGTTTAAACAAACAAGAATACGTCATCGTTCGGTATGTCGATAAATATCAATCGATGGATCCCTATAAAACGAGAATGCATTCCCATGTTTTATCATTCTCTGCGAACATGTTAAAGGATGAGTTATTCGGTAAGTGGGTTTAGTATATTTAACAAGGAATTCAGTTGAAATGAAACACACACAAATGTTCGTTTCAAGAATGCGAAAACCTAGTTACATGTATTTGAGCATAATTATTACGAAATGAGCTCAAAATGGACCAATATTAACTTTTTCATAATCTAAGCTGTATTTTGATTTTATAATTGATTTTATTTAAAGACAACACAAATACATGTATATAGTATGGATTCATTATATATAATATTATATAATATTTCTCATTACTTTAACGACCTTATGTGTAACAACTTATTATGAACTCGATTCAAATTGGTTTTCATGTATTATTTTGTGCTGACCGTACAGATTGGCATGATGATTTTGTGTACACAGTATGTTTATCAATTCAGGAATGGAAATGGAGACGCATTCATAGTGTATCATGGTTCTTTCAATTGTGTGAACGCACTTATCTGGGGTAAGTGTGTATGGCAGTGAGCAATCATCGACGATTCAGGACATATCTATAAAAAAAACACAATTAAATGAACCCAAATACACAAACACACTTCAGAATATAGCAACCATACATTCCACAAATGTCCATGTGAACAATATTCAACATACTGCTCGGATGAAATGTGTTTAAGTACTTACAATTCACATGAAAGAGGTTTCACGTAACCATATATGAATCGTATAAACGTGTTTATGTTTATTATGAACTAATCAATTAATTCGTCTGATGAATATGGGTTCACTACAAATCCTATGACAAGTGTACTAGTTAAAAACATAAAGTATTTTCAAACTACATTACTAAATATCTTTTGGTTAAGTGACATGTTCGTTGTACTCATGAAATTCAAATAATATTCTCTTGCAAATTTGAAAGAGTATTTGAATTAAAATATGTACCGGAAGTTTGATTATTGGAAAAGATCATTATTGCTGTTTTCGAATCATAGGTCCGTGTCGTGAACTGTAAAAAGGATGCGCGCTGTGCCGTTCTCAATTGAGATTAGTGAGTTTTTTTAATTGAAACAGTACAGTGATTTCTTGTGTTTCTGTAACTGCGCACACAACCACACTAAACGGAAATATCAAAAATTAGGATTCCAAAAGAAAAAGCGACCACAATAATATGCGGTTATTGATTTTTTTTACATTTGGCACTATATGGAAAGCATTATCTATGTTTTGGTGCCTCGAGTCGGTGTTCTTATATGGAACAGCGTTATTATATTTCGAAGTTGCAAATCAGACAAAAGAAAGACTGAACAAGATATCGAACCAGAATATATAGAGAATAACAGGTTACTGTCCCATCGTTTTGTAATATATCAGTCGAGGCGTGGGATAATATAACGGCGAGGCTTGCCAAGCTGTTATTTTATTCGTGTCGAGCCTGATATATTACAAAACGATGGGACAGTAACCTGTTTTTCTGTTTATCATACCACATTTTCCTAAAAATTTGCAAAACAATTTTTTTTCATATTTAAAATGTACGAATCCCCGCTGATTTTTCTTATCCGGCTTTTACACGTTGACATACATGTAGCAACGGCGTTCGAAAAGACGACACGAATAATCGCTTATTTTAAACATCGTATAGAGAAAAACAGTTGTTTGCACTACGAATGGGAAGAGTACAGCCGCTTTAATTATAAACGTCTTGAATTGGAGATCAGGAATGAACTGAAGAGACAAATTTAATCGAAGAGCACACTTCACCGAATAGTTTGGAGACGCCATTTTGGAGATGTGTATTGAAATTGACATTTTGATGATGGTGTCAATGTTGACATAAACGTGTTACATCGTTTGTTTAAATAGTTGAGGATTAGCATACAGTTATCATTTGTCTTGACATTCTGTGCAACACTTGCGAGTGCAATGACTCTATCGATATGTAAGATATTGTCCCTTTGATGACGTCATTTAACTTATGTAGTGCGGGCTGTGGTGATATCTAAAAAAATAAACGTTTTTGTGATTTATGACTTTAAACTAGAATAAAATAGGTACGTTCTTGGTATCAAATTGTTTGTTTTGTTGAACCTGATTCATGTTGATAGAAATTGTCGACTTTGTACTTTCCCACGTAACTCCAAACATTGACTGATATAAGAACTTCCTGTTGACCATGATATAAAAAAATATTTCAGGCAACGTTATGTCAGGCAGATATCAATGCGGTGGTATGATACAATTAACAAGAAATGTCTAGAGCTGACAAAAATTACAATCATATAAATATGTATGCCTATAACGTTTTTCGCAGTTCACATCCCTTTTTGTGTAGCTAGGATGTGGTTTTCGCTTTACCAAGACCGATTAGTCAAACTTACTTACAGTCCTCGCGACAAAATAAACACATCTGCACCAGTCAAGCATTCGATATACCGCATATTCAGAACTGGATCAATTTTTTAGTTTACATAAAGTCTACCTCGACTTTGCAGACGGTCTGGCTCCCCTCTCCAACACACAGCAACCGTTGAAAGAAAAGACAAACATAGTATCGGATAGCTCAGCTAGACTGGCCCTCACCAGCAACAGAGACAAAAACAATGTGTTCGAGACCAACGTATCCAACGATACATCAATAACAGTCCGGGACGGGACGCTGGAAAAGGTTTACAGCTTCACCTATCTCGGAAGCGCTCTGTCCATCCATGGAGGACCGAATACAGATATTAGAACCCGTATCGGCAAAGCACGAGCAGCCGTCCATAAAGCTGCAGAATATCGGGGGATCTAACGGAATCGGATTCACCACCAAGATTATTCACATCTATTCCATCGTGAAGCCAAAACTCCGCTATGGAGCAACGACATGGAGAACCACTGCCACCATCATAAAGAAAATCCAGGTCTTTATAAACACCTGCCTGAGGAAGATCCTCAAGATCCGCTTGCCAGACAAGAACGTAAACGAATAATTATATATAAAAAAACAGCAGCCCGTTTAAGAAGACCTCCTACAGAGACTTTGGCGTCGGAAAGGCCGCACCTTTCGCAAGCCTGCAATTCGAAAAGGCAATCCCTCACCTGGAACCCCCAAGTCAAAAGGAATAGAGGTCGGCAAAAAACACCATTACATGGATGCAGATGCTAAGATGACAAGATGTGGAGGCAGCTGAAGAGTCTCGCCAAGAACCGAGACGGCTGAATGAAGCTGATTGGCCACCTATGCCCCAGACATGACCACAGGATAATATGAGATAAAATAAAATTATGAGAACTATTGTTACTTTTTTTCAAGTACTTAAGATCAGAGGCAAAGGAAGTTATGCAATGTCGAATATTTACTTAAAAAATCTTGTTTATATTGTAATGTAATGCTGTTAATTTTAATTAGTATGAAAAGTATTCTTATATGCATACATTTGCTTGTAAGCTCTGTACGGTGTGGAGTGGGATGCCCTCGAACCTCACACACTCTTTGACGAGGAAAATAAAAAGTATTGAACGAAACATAACAGTATTGCAACCTGTAGACCATAAATCATATCACATAGCATCGTCTGCTCGCTTGGAAAAGCACCGTTGAGTATTGTTCCAACATTTAAGGTACAGCGCAACGCATAAAAATCGTAAAAAGTTCCAGTTAAAATTTGCAAATTTGTTTATTTATTTTTGTTTTGTAAGTTTGCGCTAGCCTGGTCGCAATGTTTCCGTAGATATGTTAATGTTCAATACACAAGGCACGCCGCAGAGGAACTACATGTATGGTTTCACACTTCGATCGATTTAAATGGACATTGTGTATTAAGATAAAGAAACTTCTATTCCCAAACACGTGTGCTGAGTTGAAATTCTACAATGATCGATATTCAAGATGATTATAAATAGTAATACGTTTGTTTTTCTGCCGAACGAAATATCGAGAGATTCGAACGCATCGTAGACACAGTATGCACGTAAGATTGATCCATGTTATGTAACCAATGCGTGATTTCTAGCTGATGATGGCTTTTTCCGTGGTTCAAACTTATTTTTGCTGGGAAATACATTTTTTTAGTACGACACGTGTTAAGCAGAAACATATAACAACATTAAACATTGTTATACGATTATTGTACAAATGTAGTTACACTGATTTATCCAATGTTTTAGAATACCATTTCAAAATACCAATTTCGCAATGGGTACATACACTTGGAAGTCATTTCTTGGCGAAGATATGTACGAACAGAAATTACACTTCAGTGTTGTGTCAGCTTTGCTGTTGATAATGGTCAAGTCGACAGTGGCTGATGTTACGATGAAGCTGATTGCCGTGGTTTCAGTCGAAGGGGCTGCAACTCAGGCTAAACATCAGGTCCCGAAATAAAAAGCTTATGAACCTCGGTGGTATGATTCTTGAACGGTATGAACAACCCTACAACAAAGAATTTGATAAATCGATACGCGTTAACTAATTGTCGTTAATTTTGCATCTATATGGGAAGGAATGAGACCTGTTTCTGGAAACCATAATGACTTACAATAAGACCTTTCTGCAGTATTTTGATCTGACACACAAGCACAATCGGCCGTGTAAAATACACTATTGATCCCATCCACGAAAATGTGTAAGACACAGAATATTATCTGTTTCACATAGAACACGTTGTGTAAGTTATGTATTCAACCTTTAATGGCCAAATTGGACCGTGTGCCTGTTTTCATGGTAGAAGAAAGCATTATATAACGGATAAAAGAAAATTAAAAATAAGCAAATGATTCTCACTTAAGAATAAATCTTAAGTTTTAACCATTTGTAGCATTTTTTATGATAATATTGTATCATATTCACATCGGTCAATAATCAGATTGTTAACTCTTAAAGATAAAAACGCTCTGCAAATATACGATTCATCGCAATTAAAGAGTGTCCGACTTTCGTTTGTTAATTTATACGCTTGTCACGTTAAAATATAAGTGTATTACTCATCGTAACCTAGTTATGTCTCCGTGAATTTATTGTAACTCGCGAGTACTTCAAACTACAAAAATAGTGTCGCACATTGCTTTCTGAAGGGACATATTGGCTTCCGTTTTGTTAGCGTAGTTCGAAGTATATGAACACAAGCGTGAGTTATAATTAACGGCAGTGTTTTTCTTTAAGATTTCCACATTATTGCAAATACAAGATGATCAGAGATTTCAAATTCCACTACAAACAAAACCACAAAGACGGAATTTCCGTCATCAAAAAACAAAAAGTATTCATTTCACTCCTTGCAGACGATGCCGTTTATTTAGCTAATGCAACACAAACGCTCGCGTTGTTATTCAAAGACCCAAAAGAGTATCACGTGGTTTTAATTTTTAATGAGACACGGACAGTGGCAGCATCTTAGTCGCAGTAAGTCGTACATGTGTCAAATGTTTACTATATACGGAACTTAAATCATGCCGAAACGTAGCAATATAACGGGTTCGAATTCCGCGAATACTTGTTACAAAGAATTGCACATATATCTTTCAAACCCTTTGAATTTGTTATATGCTAGTTGGTTTCACGGCTCGTCTTTTTTATCTTAAGTCTCCTTGCGGAAAAATAGATACATCAGTCACAATGATCTTGTGTGCGGACGCTTGATTTACTTAAGAGGATTTGTTTTCGGAATTTAACGTTGCCATTCATAATTACATTTTGAAACACCTTAAAACTAATGTTCACCATCATTAGCAGAAGTGTCAGGCCTTTTGTACTTCTCTCACGGGACAGATAGCTGGACACGTTCCGAATGCCAAATATGCAAATATTTATCCAACTCTAACAACAAAATCCAAATTGAAAAGTTTTGTGTTTTTTATTCTAAAAATAGAAAGAAACAAAGACGATGCTTCACTGTTTTACAGCCGATTTTAAGACTGAAGATACTTTTGGATATACTCTAATTTTAGTGTTTTTGACAAGGAAGAGATAAAATTATCCACTTTTTAACATTCTACATGCTTCATTTTATCTGAATTTAAATGTACATGTACTTGTCGATTGGTCCTTGTAATCAAATAAGAACAGCGCTTCATCCGTTATATGTTTTACTTATATTAAATTGGAATATTAAATATATACTAGTACACAACTCGAGTGACCTACTTGTCAGCGATTAGACCCGATTAATAAATGAAATCTTCAGGAGTAAAGACACACCTTCGCATTGGACCAATGAAATCACTCGTCTGTTAAGTTTCGGCCAGTTTATATGTATGTAAACACAGGTTTCAAAAGGCACTGGACACTTAGTTTTGATGCATAATGTTACGGCAAGATCGGTAAGAATGTTTTTTTCATACGTTTCATTGAATTATGGTACCTAGGTCCGTAAAATTTTGCAGGGAAAATGCCCTTTACTCCGTAAAGATTTCAGTCTTCGATCGGGTCTAATCGATGACGACTAGGTCACGCGAGTTGTGTATTGTGTTATTTCTTAAAATTTGACACAGCATTTACAGGATATTGCAAGATATGTACATTTCCAGAAAGGAAATTCATTTCTGCGTTGAATAAGGGCAAGTTCGTTGAAATCGCTGCGCAATTGATGAAGTTCTTGCTGTTTAAAGCGATGCACCCTGTTTTCGGGTGATTTTGAGTTTAATACCTTTTATATATATATATATTTTATAGCGATTGTTTTTTTTTTCAGGGAAGTTGATTTTGCGTTATAATTCGATTCTTTTTCATTCAAAAGTATGTTTTTACAAATTAATATCATAGCCAAACACTAAACACCTGTGACGTCAAATAGAAATATATTTCACTTTATGAAGTCACGCGCACTGTGTAGCTGCGTGTTTACTGGCAAATAATCTCACCTCTGTGTTGAAGATATTCTAGAAGGGACCTTTTCACAGGTTGGGTAACCTGACGAAATTGAACTAAAAGTTACAGATTTGCACATTTTCCTTGTAGTTATGTTATTTGTGAGGAAACAACAATACATAATATTAACGATGCTCTAAAATAGCTATTTACCTTTACAAACGCGAAACGGTTGATAATTTCGAGAGTTCTGATTTTATCGTTATCTTCGTTGACCTTACTTGCAGTGCTTATGTAAAGTATCTAATACGGAATACGTTTAAGAAATATTGGCCGAGAGGTTTCAGCGATAGAATTTTATCTAAGGGTCATTTGTTTGGGCTCAGGTGTGGACACCTTCTTTTTTTCTTCATTTAAAATCTTAAAATAGATTGAAGCGTTTTAGTCTCAATGTTTACATTTATCAATTTAAAATATTTAATGACAAATTTCAAAGCATATAAAAGTCTATAAAAATTCCATTTAAACGTGTTAACGTCATTATTAAAATAAGTTTTATTTACCCATGTACAATAATTATCGCTCGGAAAAATGAAACACAATCTCAATGGTATCAAGATTATCGTTTTAATCTAAATTGTGACTTGTCAACGTCGTATATGCTCTATCCGAATGTGATAGTATAAACGTCATTAAAGATGCCCGCGCCGTCTGAGGCAAATGTTAGAAGTAGCAAATTATTAAGCTAATATAAAAACAAAACAACTCTTCAGTTATAACAATCATTAAATTCGTATTACACGTGCTAATCTGGGACGATACCAATGGGTATTTCGTGAAGAGATCGGCTGAAAAAGAAAAGTTCTTCCCGTCACTAATTCTAATAACCACTCAACTTAATGGTGGGACATCGAATCTACTAGTTTTCCACCTGCTTATTTAATTATTATAAGTTAACATCAATATGTTTATCTACAATTACAAGATATGTATTTAACATATAACGCTGTGTGCTTTTGTGTTTGCATAAACGTCGTGAACAATACTTATATATATCAAACATCCCAAATACTCAAAATCGATTCGTTCGATAGCTTTGATTTGTAATGATGTGTATGTGTATAGATCATCCATTATTCTTTATTCATTTGATGGTCTTCGATGTAATATGCTCATACTACATACTGTGATTACAACCATAACATTTCCTGTGTTTCCTTTATGTAACCACACATTTCTTAAATCATTCTAAATCAAATATATGCCTACAAGCATATGGCTTACTCTGTTTGAACATTAGCAAACTGGTTTCCTAAATAATAATGTTGATTGAAGAAGCACATAGCCCAAGGACAAAATAAAAAGTGAGATGTCCCTTATTTATCTTATGAAATGTAATGTGTATGACAATACTAAATTGTAGGTCACGTTCAAAACATTTGCAATACTGCTCGACATCAAAAACGAAATTATTTCAATTCTAAAAAATTACACTAAGTCAATGTCAGGAATTTTTTTATATACTGTTGAAATAACTTTATTGCATACAGCTGTAGTCAATATATTAAAAAATTAGTCTGCTTTTTATAGTTTCATTAAGCGTAAACAATTCATATATTTTTGCCATGTAGAAACCTTCGGGATATCAATGTGTGAACAGCATCAAGAGCTCAATGACCAAAAACACTCAGTAATGGTTGCTATAATTGACAGATCTTTTTAATGTATGCGTATACATACGATGTCGATTTGAAGTCGGTTTTGCAAGAGTTGAAAACTAAACTATTTTGAACATTTCTTCTGGCTAAGGAAATATTTTTGATAACATACCTATGCATATATTATTAGTTATTTTTGTGTTGCATTTTATACAAAGACAGCAGCTGCCTATTACGGTCGTAAATTTTAATAAAATAAATCACGTTAATATAAACTAAAACAAAGACAGCAGCTGCCTATTACGGTCGTAAATTTTAATAAAATAAATCACGTAAATATAAACTAAAATGTCTGTCAGTAATATTCATTTTCGGGATTGTGTGTTTATAGAAGATATACGCCTGCGAAAACCTCTTACAGAATTCTGACTAACATACTATCAATGGATCAACATTCAATATATGAAACTAATTGATGCTAGTGATGCTTATTCCATCATATTATCATCCGATCTGTTTTAATCGATGTTTATAACATGCATTTTCCATTCAAGCAATATGCTAACATCCATCATCATGGGGCTTGTCTCGTGTCTTTAGTGGGAAGATGCACACCGTTCCTGACAATTTGGAGGACGTGGCTGCAGCTTGACTAGCTATTGCCAATCTTGTCTTTCTAAACACCACGATAAGTTATTATCCAAAGACAAGCACAATGCGTTTGGAATTAATTTCTTATTTAAGTTTGGCAAAATATCTGTCAAGGCTGAGCTTAAACAACAAATGCATAGTTATCTTTTGTAAGAAATAAAACATTAACAAAAATTATACAATACAATTATGATAGCTTATATCCCCCGACCCCGGAAGGATGTATTATAATAGGATCATGCCATTTAACATAATAACACAGTGACACTTTCAGACAGATTTAAGAAATCAATCAAGACCCCGATACCGGCAGTCACTGATACAGTTCTTAACACAGGCAGCACTCTGGCACCGGAAGTCAATAATATATTCAATCAGTCTCTGATCAGCCTTGACGACGACAGGCGAAGGGAACACGAAGTCATGGAAACGATGGCTGAAAATATTTAAAGAAATGGCGAGTATCGATGTTCATTCTATTACGTCACAGGGAGGTGGGTGGGTTTTTAAAAATAAATTTCTAAATAAACAATGAAATGCAACTTACTCAGCAGTGAGA
Source organism: Dreissena polymorpha (assembly GCF_020536995.1). Lineage (NCBI taxonomy): Eukaryota > Metazoa > Mollusca > Bivalvia > Myida > Dreissenidae > Dreissena > Dreissena polymorpha. The sequence goes on from NC_068366.1 coordinate 44,145,755, forward strand.
CAACAGGGTAAAAGAACGCACGTGGAATTGGAGCCTACTATATACTATGAAAGATAACTCTTGTATGACGGATAATACGTATATATATATATATATATATATATATATATCAATATAGTTAAATAGCTTGCGTTGGATAAAATGGTTTATTCTGAAGCGAATAAACATTAATTATCCAACGACAAGCACAATAAGTTTGGAATTAATTTATTATTTAAGTTATCTTTTAGATTTAATTATTTAAGTTATTTAAGTTATCAGAGTTATCTTTTGTAAGAAATAAAACATTAACAAAAATTATACAATACAATTGTGATAGCTTATATTCCCCGACCCCGGATAGGATGTGTTATAATAGGATCATGCCAAAAAGATTCTCGAGTGAGAGAATCTTCCGCCAAAAAGCGGCTGGACCTCTAAATCTCTAAGCCGGCGTTCTATCATTACATCACTATTCCATTCAACATTGCGGGACATGACTTGCTTATTTTTTAAGTTTTCTTTTTGAGAATTTCTACTAAGCCTTCATTATCGGATCGTAGAATAATCTCTCTATTTTGTAAATCATGACCCCACAAGTAAAAAGACAACATGATTGGTACACGCTCTAAAAATGTTATATCTTAAACACGTGTTCATCCCATTTAGACGGTCATGGAAAAATAGCCCATTCCGCGGCAAAGTAACACACACAACCTACTAAGTTTTAATGACCGCTTGCGTCCGAAAACGGTTACTAGATTTACCAAAAGCGCGCGCTTTCGGTAAAAGTACCGAAAGCGCAGTGTCAGTACCGACGGCGCACTGTAAAATGTAAGTAACGGAAATAATTAGTTGACCAGTTACATTTTTTAATTGAAGAATAACCAGAAACTTGTTTATTAATGCAGTTTTCATGGACGATATCGTACAAAATCGATCATAAGCGCGCGTTATAATGTCAATTAACGCTGTCGGCCACTAAAACAACATGCCACAATTCTGACGGGAATAAATTGCGTGACAATTATACACATCAATAAAGCAAAGAACAAACAGGGGTAAGTTTCAATAATTTGTACCATTCTTATGGTTTACTCGCAAAAGATTAACTTAAGATCGTGGGTGTGGCGGGGACATTTAGCGTAGACGTAAATGACACGTTTATTAAAAACGTGTAAAGGCAATCGAATTAGTCTTTGGTCTGGTTATTTAATGTTTTGTTAACCAACCTACAATACTGATTGCTCGTGTAAACAAATGCATATACATATAAATTGTATCAAACATGTAACGTTTGTTGAAACTATGATCAGTTTACGTCATATTTGTTCAATCAGAATTTTATATTATGAGTCTTATTGTCTTTGTAATTTACATTTTTCACGGTGTCACCACAAACGTTTAAGCGAGTTTTAATTAAGAGCGAATTATTAAACAAATTTAATTACAAACCAATACTTGGTAAGTCATTAAATTCATTGCATGTAGTTAGAACACTTGTTAGAATGCGCAATGAATAATATGATAATACGTTATTTGTATTTCATTTCATTTTTTTTTCAAAATTATTTTTTTAATTTGCATGTCTATGTGTTTCATGTGAAAAGAAAAGTTTTTCCTGTCGCCTATGCACTACAACAACCCGACTTCATAGCAGTACATCGAATAACTAGCTTTGTTGCAGTCTTTCAGTTAACCAATTATTCAAGCGGTAATTATTTAACCGGTTAATTGTTTTAAAACATGTTGCATCCCTGAAATAAGTGATTGTTTAGTAATGAAAAGAGTATTGCTGTTATGAAATTAATAAATTAATTAAATGTGTGTTATTTTGTTGCTGTCACTCTTGTGCGCAATGATAAAAAGTCAACCACTCACATGCATTGAATAAGATAGTTAACACCTTTAAAAACCTAGCCCGAGCTCACACTGCCTCAAGTACAAGTAAAAATGACACATCCAGTTTGTAACGCGCTAAAGAAATTATATTCTATTTTCCAAAATGAATTATCGTCGTTTTTAATAATGAAGATCCATATCTAAAGAGCAGATTACGGAAAACTTCATGAGGGAAAGCCGAAGAATAAGAAGCATACGATAATACCACTCTTACATTGTTGTTTCCAATAATGACTGACCATGTTTGTAACAGTAAAATCTTGATCGTTACTTGATACCAGTGGTTCCGCCGGAACAGGTACCACTGCTGCGTGGTCCGTGCAGGTGCCCGACTACCGACATCCGGCGTCTCCATGGCCCGTAAAGGCTCCGCAACTTCCCGTGTACGTTTCCTCGAGCGTGGTGGCATGGCCACAGGTACTTGATCGTTAGTGTCTTCCATTGGTTCCGCCGGGGCAGGTGCCACTACCGCGTGGTCCGTGTTTGTGCCCGATTGTGGACCGACGTCCGGCGTGTCCATGGCCCGCAAAGCCTCCGCAACTTCCAATCTACGTTTTCTCGGGCGTGGTGGCATGGCAATATGAAATTAATAAGCCGATAAATTTTAAGCACGGAAACCAATATAACAATTCAAAGAATAAATATAGTGATGACGACATCAACTTCACTGCTTTAATAACTTCCGCAAATGATAAGAGCACAAAGAAAGTTTATTTATGGGTGAATTAAAAAAAAATGTATTAAACCATAAAAATAATATTGTTGATAAAAACGGAAAGCGAACAATGATATAAACAACGATGTTGTCAATGGAATGCAAAACTAAAGTCAACGTAGAATTTTAAGCTTTGCTAATACAAGTTAACTAAACAAACCACTAACAAGATAAACAGATCAGCAGTGATACACGAACAGCTTTCTTATAAAACCATAAAATAGTCTTGTTAATAAAAACGGAAAGTGAACAAACGTTATAGACAATAATTTTAAATTAATTATTGAATTGAAATTCATAAACTCATGTTAACAATTTAACAACTTGTAAGACAAAATTATTCACTAAAATACATGTTCGCTAAGTTGCCACAAAATTGTCGCTGTTATCTCAGAGTCAGGCTTTGTTCAGGGTAAAATGTTTTTATGACAAATACCAGATACACAAAATCTCGGGTTTCAGCTAGAACATCATAACAAACCGTGAATCACAACGTAAGATACACCTAGCGTAGAACGGGAAGTATTGGATTTCCGCGAGAAGAGATTTTAATATGATAAAATAAATGTGTACAAACAATAATGCAAAACTAAAGTAAACGTAGAATTTAAGCTTTGCTTACTAATACAAAGGTTAACTAAACAAACCACTAACAAGATAAACAGATCACCAGTGAAACACGAACAGCTTTCAACATGTCACAACACTACACTACACCACAAATTGTTGAAGTAGACTTTAGCTGTTTATTTATAGATTTAGTTTTCGATAATCATACAGACACGTGATCGATCTATGTTATATCTAATATTATATTTAATCTTATATCTAAAATAAAAAATATAAATATATTTCCCCGAAACTATATGAACTAAATGTTTATATGATAAATAACAGTACGAAAAACATTTTGAAATTTTACATAAACATCGAAATGCATTTAAAATAATACTTCAAAAACAATTAAGAGGTGCTCATTTGAAAAGAGCTAAATAAAAATAACACAACCATTTTATATACTAAAATGTACAATCAAGCGACAAAAACAATTTTGTAAATGTAAATTTCTAAATAAGCAATGAAATGCAACTTACTCAGCAGTGAGACAACAGGGTAACAGAACGCACGTGGAATTTGAGCCTACTATAAACTATGGTTATATATATATTTTCATGATATATATAAAACCAATTCATAATATAATTAATGTTGTAGTAGGAAACTTAAACAGTATAGTAATCTTGGGTGCACATATAAAGGATTGAAATTTGTGGTGACCCCTTAGATATGAGAAAACGTCATTTGTACCAGATGTATCGAATGGAACAACGGTGCACATCTCTTTTCATATTAGTATTAAGTCTTGCATATGAGAAGATTTACAAGATCTCCTAAGGAGTGAGTTAAAGTAGTGAAATATGTACAATATGTGCGTGTTAATGAAATAAATGTTTACAAGAAACGAGTGCAAATACTGAAATAAAAGTGAAGATTGAGCAAATCATATAATATAAAAGCATTGTATATAAATTATAAAGTGAACATTGAGCAAAAAATACAATATTAAAGCGTAGTATATAACAACACGGGTGTCAAATGCGTCTGCTGAAATGATTCTGGCTCGCTCATATTAAAAGAGAAAATTCAATTTACATGAAATATATTGAATTTAAATACCGAGGGTCTTTGTACCAATACAGCCAAAATAAAGCTATCTAAGCTTTTCGTTTTACAACCAAAATATAATATTTGAACTTACAGCCTTTAATATTACCTAATTACAAATTGGTTGAGAATGAAATTGTTTAACTTCTTTTGGGCATTTGTAACGTAATGCAATGTAAAATATATTAAATTATATGTACAAGTGTAATAAAAAATATATGAAATTATATGTAAAAGTGTAATATAAAAATTATGAAATGATGAGTAAAAAATGTTCCCTATTTCACTGGGTCACATGTTTAAAAAAATTGTTCCTCGCTTTACAATATGCTGCATATTCGACAGGCTCTGTTCTGCTTTCAATGGTTATAGGATAAAGCAATTAAGAAAACCTATAATAGCCAGAAACAGTGTTAGTTATAAGAGTTAGAAAGCTAACCTTGCCCAGTTGTTAATTGCCAATCAATTATAGAAATAATGAAAGCCCCAAAACCCTATCAGTAAGGAAATTCTGGTTGTCTTCAGCTTGTTATATACGAATCAGGTCACACACCTAAATGATTAAGACTCAAGCTTGTTAATACTGGGTTGATGTTGCGGTGGTAAATAAAATCACAAGATGAAAACGTCTATTAATATTCGTGAATAAAAAGAATATGCAAATAACGGAAGACAAATTGAATGCGCAACCATCTACAACTGTCCGATTTCCTATTTAAAACAGCAAGGCGTACTATTTTGTGTTAGAAAGGTTAACCGCTAAATATGAAAATCTTCAAGATCAACTTATTTGTGACACCACTGGAATGATTTTTGAGTGAATGTCCTGCATGAAATTGTCTTGTTACTTAGTGTCTTCTGTATCGTCAGTGAATCATGAGACCGCGATGTTCGAGTAGATGCCAAAGGAGTGGATGTACTGCAGAACGCACTCGTGGCAGAAGTCAAACTGCTCCTGAAACATTGAAATAACGAAATTGTGATGTACAATTAGTCAAATTGGTTATTAATTTACTACGGCTGCCTTTATAATTTGTGAGATTAAATACGTAAGTTTCCAATCCAACACTATTTTGACATGGGGAGTTACATGCATACTTCTCACAAAGGCATCACTCGTAAGTGACGTATAACGCCATGGTTTACAAAGCCATAATATTATATTACAATTAAATAAGGGCGAAACGACCCACTTGTTAGGGCGAAACCACCCAGGGCAAAACGACTCAGGGTGATTTAGGGCGAGCAGGTAGGTTATAAGGTATGAGGGCAAAACGACCCGATACCACAAAGCCATATGTACCTTTCTGAAAGCGTTCAGGAATCATTAACAGTGTGGTTAAGGTTACCTGTGCATTACAACCAACGGAAGTTATACTCGAAATTTACTTTTACTATTTAGATAACTTTATATGTAGCTTATGCACCTTTTTGCATCTCTGATTGCATTATATTATTTTACATATGTCATACGGTATATTTACGTATACGCAGTATTGAAATAAACCTGTTAGAACAAAAGAATAAAAAAGGTTACCTGTGTAGAGATTGCGCCATGTCTTCCTACCTTCACCTTTCTGACGGTGTTCACGACGCGGACCTCGTGGTCGATCTCAATCTTCTGTAGCAGTGTGGACACCACAGAGAACAAACCGCACATTTTAGCACCGTCACTGTGAAGTTAAGAAGTACCGGTATACAATGAAAATAACTATGGCGCTATTTCATTGAATATAATCAAAAGAAAATAACAGCCCTATTAGAAGGCTAAGTCACATTTCAGAAGTATGATGTCACTCATTTAAGCCCTGTAGGCTTTAAACTAATTTCACATCAAAGCATAGGCGTGGGCTTCTCTTCAGACGCAACGAATCAGAATCTATGAGCATTGTAGACCACTGAAATGATCTATTTGCAAATATGTGTTTAATAATACGTGTATGAATTTATGCGACTTATTAGTTTATGACGATGGGCATATTAACGCGCTTGGCTTTTATTACAGGGAACATACTGAAAACATTCAACTGGACGATACAGCAACTGGTATCAGCTAAACTCACATTATTGTCTACATACAGGCAATGAAGTACAACGGGTCCGCTATTGGAACCTTCAGTCGCCAATTGTTCCACATTGTGAATGAACTGAATGAAATTGGCGGGAGAATTCGGAACGCTCCTGTCTTGTTTCCAGTCCGCATACAAGATATGCGTTACCGTTTTCTTTTGACCCCCATTCTGAATTATACCGAAGCGAAACTGAATTTTCGTTAAAGGGAGATAACACTTATTCTTTAATTACAAAAACGTTTAAATAAGTATCGACTTCCCTTTTATGAGACAGTTAATTTATTCGAATCATCGTCAAGCAATCTCGGGAAGAAACGGTCTAGCATGTTGTAAACAACCATGCACAGCATGTCCGTATTATAAGCAAACATATCTAGACTAAAATAAATTTTTGCTTGAGTGCAAAATACAGCTTATAAATTATGGCGAAAATACACTACATATATTGTTTTGTATTGCATTATTATTAATAAAATCTCATAACTACGTGCATTTTTTAGAAATGCATAGCTTTAAAAAATATTTTGTGTTTTGACTATATTCGTAATTAGCCGTACTTTTTTTCTCCAGTACGAGGCGTCTCAGCACACAGTGTTCCATCTGCTCGTCCATTTTGAAGCTGCTGACGGTGAAGTCTCCTTAAGACAGGACCTGGTTATCCGCTTGGTAGAACATACCCACATCCTAAGCACAAATGACATACCATAAACTTCATTATAATTAACACGCTAAATTAGTGTGCATTCCGTAAGAAAACACTAGAGGCGTTAGACGCTTATGCGTCAATGCCACATGTTTGGACACAGACACATTAACAGTTACAGAAGACTTGCTCCTACTTAACATTAGCCGTATACCGAAAACTTTAAATGATAATAGCTTACAGTTCGTTTGTGGTGAAAGTTGGAGCGAAATTAGTCATTAAGTAACGAAACCTTGCTTGCACCATTTTAGAATGTCTTCATACCAAATGTGGAAAAAACACAACGGGTAATTCTATGTCGCAGCCAAAACTTTAAAGATCAAATGGATTTATACTTTCAAATTGATATCCGCCATCCAATTAAAGTGGACTTGAGAACACGCACAATTTCAGGGACTATATAGACAAGACAAGGGGTTATACTTGTGCCAACACTGGCATGAGCCAAGCCGCTTTAACATTTTCACAAAATTGTGTTACGTATGTGCATGTGTACATACGAACGGACACGGGCTATTGCTATTGCCACCCACTAAATTAACAAAAGTATACAAGAGCTATGAGAAAACAACGTATCTCACTTTGCTTTCATGAGTATGTTGAAAGCTGACGATACATGGACAGTCTTCCTTGTAGGCAAGACTCAGGAAGAATACAACGGTGCCAGGTAGAGGCGACTGGGCTGCGATGTAGTGACGCTTCGTCTTGAAACTCTGTTAGAGGAACAGATGTTAATGTTCACCAATCAATGATTAGAAATCCTTCAAAACGGGAAGTTTTGATTTAAAGATTACCATTATTTGAAATCTCTTTAAATTGATTACATTTAAAAAACAAAAACAAACATATTGGTTCCCTATTAGAAAATAATAATAATAAGTAGAAATTATAAAATGCTTATATAACAACAGTTTTTTCCGCAAACAAAGTAGCAGTTCCCTGCCGGGTTAATGATGTCCGAGTAAATAAGTTAATGCTTGAAATGGTGCAAAAAGGGTCGGGCAACTATCGTAGAAATTTAGTAAGCGAGACAGAATAGCCTTCCTTAAAAATATATAATTTCATTAAACCTAAGTTGAATAACTTCTGTAAATACAGCATCGAACATTTAAGTTAAACAAAACAAAATTGAATCCTGCATATTTACCATATGACCCAAAAATTGGTAAAGAAATTTATGAGTTATCGCAGGATTAAGATATACGTTATCACTTATATCTAGTCACACAATGTTGTCTGAATAAAATGAATCAACGTTCATATTGATCCTATGGCTACACACACATCCTTCCATAAACCTTCTTAAATCACTGTTTGAGCATTCGCAAAATTAAGATATTTTGTACGGAAAGACGGACCCATTAAAAATAGTGTGCATATTCCCATATGGCCAGCTATACCACGTTATATCAATGTAAGTTACGTGCTGTTGAGTTATAACTGATTCCAGAGTTCAATTCTTTCATAGCTTAAATGTTTGTCTGACGGAGAGAAAAAACTAATATGAAACTACCCCATATGAAACTCTTGCCGCATACACAATGTCATTAATCAAGCCTGAGTACTTTTTGATTTATCGCTGGATCCTGATTAAACTTTCGAATGCTTTCTGTAACCAAAACAACCACAATTTGTGGCTGGCAAAACGAAAAGAACGTGAATATTTCCCGTGTAGCACTTTATCTCCATACTAGGACGTACACACGGACAAGCGGACGGACTTGGTGTGAGCCTATTGTCCCCTCCGTTAACAACGGTAGTGTGCTAATTCATTATTATTGTTTTCATAATGCGTAAGTAATTGATTTGTGTTTAAAGCATCTGGTACATACGTCGATAAAGACAGCGTTTATATAGTCGCCTGCACCAGAGCGGACTTGGAGTGGAGGACTGTATTCATCACCTGGGAAACAGACATGTAAGAAAATGTGCTATGGGAATAAAGTTTGAGCAAGAAACGTTTCGCGTATGTTAACTGTTGACGAGTATAATTTATTGAAAACAAATCTACATGTACATGTACTTCAGAACAAGAGCACCGCATAGTGGATGCCAACGCTTGTCTGTGGGTGCTTGGATTTTGTTTTTTTGACCTTTGACCTTCAAGGTCATCATTGACCTTGACCTTTTCACCACTCAAATTGTGCAGGTCGATGAGATACACATGAACCCCCCCTCCCCAAAAAAAAGAAAGAAAAAGTTGTTTGACCTTTGACCTTGAAGGTTGACCTTGATCTTGACCTTTGACCACTCAAAATTTTCAGCTCTATGAGATACACATGCCTGCCAAATATCAAGTTGCTATCTTAAATATTGCAAAGTTATGGCAACTGTAAAAGTTTTCGGACGACGACGACGACGCGGAAGACGAAAGGGCTATGGCAATACCTTGGGTTTTCTTCGAACAGCCAAGCTTATAATACAAAAACGACACATATAAACCATAACTGTTATATACAATAAACTAATCGTCATACATTTGCTTAATTTTTTAAATTACCGCACTTGAGTATTTGTATATACCGTTAATATAACTAAACACATTTTGGATTAACCATAGACCCAACCTTTAACACCAATGTGACATAGTTTTGTGACTGCAGAAGTAGATATATATTTTGTACAAGTATTGAATCTTGACACGGATATCCCGAAATAGATTACAATAAGGATAAACAAGACGGACGTAAAATACAGACAGTTTCACAATCTTGTATGCGTAGGATTTTTTTTAACTGGACTGAATCGAACCGCGTATGTATACACTACGCTTCCGATATAAACATATCTGATGAAACACCGAAACTATGTGTTTATAATTTCCTTAACTCGTATAATGCAGAGGATTAATGGTAATAACCCTACTTCTTTGCTTAACAAGATCTCAATGTGCGACATTCGTACGCATAAGAACTAAGCGAACATTTACCTGGTATATCTGCGCCAGGCCTGTTTTTGTTCTTCAAACTTTTTTTATTGCCATATTGATCCGTTCTTCAGGAACCACGTATTGAGAAACGGACATCAATTGCTGAAAATCAATGAAACTTAACACATATTATGTGTGTGTCACATCAACGTTACAAAAATGCGCAAACTGTTTATAGAAATAAGATTACAGTGAAAGGAAAGAGCCTGAGTTACGACAGATTAGATAAATTCCAAAGATTACACAAATTATAAAAAAAAATGAATTATTGTTAAAAACAGAAGAAAATGCGTTCACCTTTAACTGCTTCTCTCGTTGTTGTTGTCCTGTCTTTGAGACATAGTTCTGTAACTGGTCAGCGGCCACGGGCGCGCAGTCAAAGATCAAGGCATGGACCAGGGCTCTGTGTAGGAACTCGTATTGCTCCTGAAATATTGCACCTCATAAAAAACAACCTCGACTTGAGTGAAATACCATTTGTCTTGCAATATGGTTGGTAGATTAGAAGAGATTTATGGCAACAAATAAATACCAATTCTCTGGTATACCACACTATGTTTCGATATATATTAATTGAGACGTTCGTGGCACCTACCGCTGTTTGGATCATGCTGACCCTGTTCCTCCTCATGTTCAGCACACATCCGTATATCTCCACGGCTTCCTCATCCTCGCCCTCGTGTATCAGAATGTCCAGGGCAATGTACGTCCCTGTACGGCCTATACCAGCACTCAAGTGAGATCAAACGGGAATTAAATATTATTATTGGCTTCGTGTATCAGAATGTCCAGGGCTATTAACATACCCTTACGGCCTTTACCAGCACTGATGTAAAAAAAAACAAGATTGAGTATGGCTTTGTGTAGCAGACTGTTCAGGGCTATTAACATACCCTTACGGCCTATACCAGCACTGATGTGAGAAAAACAAGATTTAGTATGCCTTTGTGTAGCAGAATGTTCAGGGCAATTCACGTCCCTATACGGCCTTTACCGGAACTGATGTGAGATCAAACGTGAATTATATATTATATATATGATTAGGTCCTCGTTTATCAGAATGTGCATGGCGATGCATGTTTCTGGACGGCATGAAACTGCTCTGAAGGGAGATCAAACAAGACTTATAGATGGGTTAGGAGTGCTCCCGTACGACCTATAACGGTAAAGAAGTGAGATCACAGACGATGTACGTCTCCGTTCTTCCTATATTGGCACAGATGTGAGATAAAACACGCATTTGAGATTGATACTATCCGAGTGTGAACGTCAATGGACGTCTGGTACGGCCAATTCGAATACTTTAGTCAATTCAAGCACAAAAACTTCCAGATTGATTTATACTTGATCTTTTTTTTTCCTGCAGTGCACCAGTGTGGGTCCCTCCAGTTTTGCGGGAACTCGAAGAACTCTCTGTCGGAACTCTATTAGAGCTGTCACATCCTCCAAGATCCCCTTGTCAGGCCAGGCAGTGAGGAACAGATCGTGGAGGGTACGAGCGTTTGATCACTGCGTAAGAAACAATGACAGGTATTATTCATGTAGCATTTAATGGTCTATTCATACCTACACATACATTCATAATGCAAATAAACGTTAAGTATTACAGTTGATATTGCTTGTACATATTGTATTAGTATGTGACTAGATACATTTCAGGTAAAACGTAAGTGTATGTGAATCTTTGGAAATTTAACATGAGCTGTCCCAAGACCATGTAATGACCAATCAGACATTTATGAAGTTGAATATCTGTAGCAGTTATATAATATATGCAAACATAAGTATAAATAGTAAAAAATATTAAACAGGAAATTTGAATATGCCAGAAAATAAGAATTTCATTTATTGTCAAATTAATTAAGATGAATTTAAATAACTTTGCTTGCCCGGTATGCAAGAAACATCCACAGAAAGTTACAAAACAAAACTCCATTCAGACTGGGCGGAAACCATTTTGCTATTTCTAGTAAAAGACATCTTGACCAAACTTGCTCCAAATGAAATCCCAACGTAGGTGGGCAAATATGCTACCTTCAAACGATATAACATCACAATACCTCTATCCAAACTCAAGGTATTGAGTGCAAACTGTTTTTGTTTTGTAACAGTAACATTGGACCCACTTGCGATCCAAACATATTATACATGCAAGCAAGACCCACAATTCAAAGTTATTGAGCAGAAACTGTTTTTGTTCTTCAAACTTTTTTTCTTGCCATATTGATCCGTTCTTCAGGAACCACGTGTTGAGAAACGGACATCAATTGCTGAAAATCAATGAAACTTAACACATATTATGTGTGTGTCACATCAACGTTACAAAAATGCGCAAACTGTTTATAGAAATAAGATTACAGTGAAAGGAATGAGCCTGAGTTACGAAAGATTAGATAAATTCCAAAGATTACACAAATTATTAAAAAAATGAATTATTGTTAAAAACAGAAGAAAATGCGTTCACCTTTAACTGCTTCTCTCGTTGTTGTTGTCCTGTCTTTGAGACATAGTTCTGTAACTGGTCAGCGGCCACGGGCGCGCAGTCAAAGGTCAAGGCATGGACCAGGGCTCTGTGTAGGAACTCGTATTGCTCCTGAAATATTGCACCTCATAAAAAACAACCTCGACTTGAGTGAAATACCATTTGTCTTGCAATATGGTTGGTAGATTAGAAGAGATTTATGGCAACAAATAAATACCAACTCTCTGGTATACCACACTATGTTTCGATATATATTAATTGAGACGTTCGTGGCACCTACCGCTGTTTGGATCATGCTGACCCTGTTCCTCCTCATGTTCAGCACACATCCGTGTATCTCCACGGCTTCCTCAGCCTCGCCCTCGTGTATCAGAATGTCCAGGGCAATGTACGTCCCTGTACGGCCTATACCAGCACTCAAGTGAGATCAAACGGGAATTAAATATTGTTATTGGCTTCGTGTATCAGAATGTCCAGGGCTATTAACATACCCTTACGGCCTTTACCAGCACTGATGTGAAAAAAACAAGATTTAGTATTAGATTTAACATTGGACCCACTTGCGATCCAAACATATTATACATGCAAGCAAGACCCACAATTCAAAGTTATTGAGCAGAAACTATGTTTTGATGTAACCTTGCCCCACTGGCTCCAAATCCAATCCTTTGCTTTTTAAGCACGTAAGGTGCATACAAACATGAAACTAGCACACTATCTCGATCTTTACTGAAGTAACTAAAAGCAAACTTTTAAAATATTTTCAGCGACAGTTCTCTTGACCACAACCCAATAGACACCTATGTTAGGTATGTTAGCTAGAGATAATAGATATTGCACGTAAACGTTTATCTGAATTTTGTAAGTACAAATTGGGCAAAATGTCGCATAATAGCAGGTCATAGTTATCAAACCTACTCAGTTACATTGCATGATGAACATGTGTGACATTTTCAATCTCTGTACTAATTACAGAGATTATATCCTTTTTGAACGGAGCACTTAACCGACAGTTAATCTTGAATGCAATCATTAACTGAACGTTTTTAAGTACACAAGGGGTATATTCCTGCTTAAAGGCTGGTCACAGTTATAGATCCTGTTCATTGATTATTTATAAAGACGCTGAACATACATGTAAAGTGTTATCTCAATATCTTCCGCAGATATAGAGATATGGAGTAGTTGCAAACAAACGTTAACCAGTACAAAGGAAGCTTTCTTGTGCTAAAGTGCAAGTAAGAGTTATGGAACCTGGTTAATAACCTCACACAATGACCCCAAATACATGTTTGAGGTTGAAACTAGAAACTTGAAACTTTATATTTGATTAAACGCCTATTTCTATAAAAATATTCAATGGCGTTGTACAATGACATAATGATACAATACTGCACTTTATAACAATACTAACAATAATAAAACTTATTTCACAACTAACAATGTTAATTAAAAGATCGTCAGGATAATTAAAACAAAGTTCAACTGACATAACTAGAAGAAATAACATTGTCCAATAAATAATTATTACTAAAAAATCAATTGACAATCACATAGATAATTTTTTTAAAGATATTGTACAATATTATATTCAAGTATATATAAAAGATATTATATTACAGATATACAATATTTATAGTATTATAGTTATAATTATACCTAAAACTTAAATGAGAGTATTTATAATTTAAAAGCTAAAGATGTAATCACAGTCATGTTTTGTGCGTAGACATACTAATATAATTTACATAAGCGTTAAGAATAGTGCGTAGAAGTCTCTGAAATACCATGTTTTCAGTTTCCGTTAAAAATTTCGATTGTTTTTGATTTCCGAATGTCCAGGGGAATTTCATTTCACAGGCATGGTCCGACAGTCTTCAAACCTCTGTCACTAAAGGTTTTTTCTCTTGTTGAAGGGGACATTGAAGAGGTTGCAATTGAGTACATGTAGTAGAAACAGTCATGTGGAGATGTTGTACGATTACCACAACCAATTTATTGTTTTAGTACGCATTATGGCATAATACTTCTACATTGCGGAACAGAGGTAAAACCTTGGTCAGTGGCCTCAACCAATGACCACAAATGTTATACGTTTACCACTACCGATGTACTAAGTACATAAAGGAGGGCATGAATCTGCTAAATTGCAGGTCAGAGATTGTAATATTGTTAGTGACCTCATACACTGACCCTTAACACACGTGTGAAGTTACAATTGAATACTTGTATTAAAAACATCGATGTTGATGTTGCATGTTGACCATGACTAGAGCAGTACACCGACGCTGACACTTGATTCAGTATTATAGTATTGAATAGTCAAGCTAAAAATATATTATACATTATATGTCCACACTGGATTAAAATGCTTATAAATCCTAGGTTCTTCATACTTCCAATTATGTACATCTAGTTACAAACGACACATACACATGTCATTCCGACTAAAAATGTACCCAAAAAAGTGCAGACTTAACCAGATGAATTGTGATCATGTTACTATAAAGTTTTATTGGTTTCGCAGCCCTTATACTGATATATATATTGCGACTAAAATACAGTTTCATGGACAAGACATACGTGTCAAATTAGTACGCAACATTAAATCGCTGCAAGAAAGGTTGTGTATGAAAGACTCAATCATTAATTTTGTTTTTAGTAAAATGCGTTCAATCTAGACATTGTAGTAATTATTATGTTCTGAAGCTGCAGAACCAGTACATGATTGAACAATAGTTTGAATATTTATTAATGGACATGAATCTGTTAAGCTGGGAAGGAGAAAGTAAATCTATTCATGGCAACCCAGTTCCGTCTTTTCCGTTTTTGTTTTCCGGTCTTCTGCAACAATTACTCATACAAGGCATCTTTGTACTCGTAAGTGCACACCTATCGAAACAATTTATGTTTCGTTATTGTTCGAGTATCTACCAAAGGATTTTTTCAAACTTTTGAACATGAAAAAAACTCTTAAGTTTTATTCGCATTGATCCACGGTCGATAAATTATCATATTTATAACAAACTATGAGTTTAAAATAAAAAGTAAACAACAATGACACAATCTTTAAACATGAATCTTGCACTGTATTAGTATCCTTTCATAGTGGCTTATTACCAGGTACGTTAACTCATTGCTCTTATTAGAGGCGGGCACATTTTTTTTTATTAAGAACCAATCGTATATGATTAATACCGAATTTTCATATTTAACCATGAAAAAAGGATCGATCCGAAGCGTACAGAAGTTATGTACTGATATGCCGATTTGTAATGCCTCCACCAATGCAATTGTTACAATCGGCAGGACATTTTGCATTGTTTATACACTCACCAGTATGTATGTCACAAGGTCCATCACTACATGTCGACTAACATTGCGGTTGACATGTCGCTGTATATTTTCCGATTGAGAACCAAATATAATTTTACATACTTTACATAAACCTTTTAGACTTGTGGTTCATGCTGAAAATGTTACGCGACCTAATTAACTTAACTTTTTTTTAAATGTACTATTTACAAAAAACATGCATTTAATTGTATGGCCTTTTGTTTCCAAACAACGACTGCATGGTGTGGCCTTATGTCAAGTCATACATTAAATTACTCAGACGATTTCCCGATATATTGTCAAACCCCATCCTGTAGACTTAAATGTCATTACTTGTTTACTTTTCTTGTCCATTGGCTGGCCTACTTTTGTTTATCACATACAATCGTCTAGTGTGTCATGGCTTTATAATAAGTAATTTTGTTGCAGTAAATAAGTTAGGGTAGTACACGCTAGACAGCCAAAGATATAGAATGAACACTTTCTTGTTGTCGCGGGCAAGGCCCGTTTAGTGTCTCGCAAATATCTTGTTGATAACAATATTTCGTGAACTTTGGAAAGTGTTAAAGTTCAATTAACGAAAATAAATTTCAATGAAAACTTTGTCGAGTTGAGTGCGTTATTGTTTTATCGCATTACGCTACAAAAAGAATGTTAAGTTATGTTTCTATATAAGTCTATATAAAGTATTTGACCCACTTGGTGTTGCCAGTTTTAACCTTAGGTCATGGTGAGATGTAACTAAATAAAAAGCTAATTAACAATCTTACATACCAAATATAAATGCTTGACATTGCAGTTTCTGATAAATATATATTTGATAAGCAAGGTTTTGGTAACAATAATAATGTTATAAAAAGTTGAAAAAAAGAGGCACAATTTGGGTAATATTTAACATAGGAAGATAGCAATCGCACGGACACACCTTCACATAATTAGAAAGCTTGAATGTTGTACGTTGAAAAGTGAAGGAGATCTTTTTCGAACAAATTTTGTCTAGGAACAGACAGGCAAACAGGCAGACAGACAAACAGACAAACAGATAGACAGAAATATTGACAGAAAGGCATACACAAAAGTCGGACGGACAGATAGACGGACGGACGAATGGTGAGACGTCCATGGTGGTTCCAAAATATCCCGGTTTAATTCGTTTTGGGTGGGGGTTGTATAACAACAATTACTTGACAAACGTCATTTACCTTTCAAGACGACGATTCTACAAATAATCACTGCCACAATAGTATATACGTGTGCCATATTTTTCAGAACGTTTATATTCACTTAAATACAACAACTGAAGCACAATTTTAAATGTTTAACACCTGAAGTAGCATTAACACGGTGCCTATACCACGTGACTTTTTAAGATATGTGTTGGGATAATTAAGTGCGACCTAGTTTTTAAGGATGTCTTTTTAAATGGTTCACAATTTGTAATTGGCTAAAGATGAGAAACCCGCTCATTCGTGAGAGTTTTCTAAAGGTATAATGATTTTTTTAACAAATAAGTATTTTTTCAGTAAAGTGCAACCGCTCGTTTTAACGGTTAGAACAATGTCGGATCAGTGTGGGAACTTCATATATCAAACGCGCGGTTGCACTTTACTGAAAAATAGTTATTTGTTTAAAATAATCATGATACATATAGAAAACTCACAAATGAGCGGATCATAAAAAATCACGTGGTATAGGCACCGTGATTAAAGTACACGATTCTCCGATGGTGATATTAATATCATTAACTGACGCACTGAATAGTTTTACGATCGTAGAGTATTACATTAGCGGTCTTGTGGATTATTCAACATGTATGCACTGTATTGAGAACCATTCAGCAGTGAATCATTAAGTTAAAATGGAGCATATTTAAAGGGACAGTAGTTTTCTGAACTGCAATTTACAAACTAACAAGACAAATCTATGAACTATATTCGGCTTTTATGTTTATTATTAAAATAAAAATTAAAGAAAACAGGTTAAAAGATCATAACTAGTCATATTCTGTCGCATTACATTCTTGGTTGTGTAGTAGTATATTATTTTTTGCATGTAACTATGTTTATGAGTTGATACATTTTAATTGCAGCGTTTGCAAAACACTTTATGTGATTACACTCAATACCTTCCTCGTAATTATATTATAACGAAAATTTAAAATAAAAGAAATATCAGTCTCATTCGTTAGTTAAAAAATGCACTCTTGAGTGCTTAAATGAAATCTACACGAAATCAAATTATAGTGTAGTTATATTTTGAGAAATTTATTTTCCGTGCTTTAAATAAGATTAGACTAGATTAGTTTTCTCGGCCTATATCACATTCATATTAAAATTGGTATATACAATTTTGCCAGACATTTAATAACGTTTTGTTAACGTAATTGATAACAAGCATTCTTTTAAAAACTGAAATAAAAATCGAGCATCACGTCAATACGTTTTTTGCTTCAGAACCTTAAATGTGTCGATGCGTCGAAACATCAGTAAATAATTAAAGAGGAGATTTCCCAAGTGTGTACTTCCCTTGCAATATACGGCACTATACAGACTGTCATATTGATCGTTCTCAGAGTTACTTTCGAGTAATACTTTCAGCCCAAGTCTCACTATTGCCGGTAGAGCCCCGGTCCATCCCGGTTTGCTAACGCCCGTCGACCGTAGAGAACCGGGATGATTCGTTGATTTTTTTGACGCGGTCACACTATTTCCCGGTGCAGCCCCGGTGTAGCCCCGGTTGAAGCCGTTCAACAACCCGGCAGAGTCCCGGTCAACCCCGGATAAGCTACGGTTTATCCCGGTGGAGTCCCGGGAGAGCCCCGGGTGTCGCCGGTAATGCCCAGGTGGAGCCCCGGTGAAAGCCGGCAGCGTCCCGGCAGAGCCCCGGTATACCGTAACTCCACCGGAACTCACCGGGACTATACCGGCATCAGACCCCGGCAGAGCTACGGAAACGCGCCGGTTTAACCCCGGTCGTCGCCGGTAATGCCCAGGTGGAGCCCCGGTGAATGCCGGTGGCGTCCCGGCAGAGCGCCGGTTTAACGTTGTACCGTAGCTATACCGGGACTCTGCCGGCATTCAACAGGGCTCCACCGGGGATACACCGGCGCCAACCGGAGCGTTGTCGTAGCTCTGTCGGGGTCTGTATGGGCCCCGGTGGAGCTACGGTGCCATCCCGGTTGTTGCCGGTGCCGCGCCAGTCGTTGCCGGTGACTCCCGGTTTATTTCGAAGGTTTTAAACATTTTAATTCTTTGCCGTTGGAGATCCTGTTGTTCCCGGTCGTCCCCGGTTCATGCCGGTCGTCCCCGGTGGAGCCGGCATCATAGTAAGACTGAGCCTTTAAGATAAATTTAATGAAGAATTGGGATTCATTTGACGTCAAATTAAAACAATAAGCACAATATATAGTCCGTTTTTTTTCTCAACTGTTAAAGCATTAATAAGTTTACAGTGGTTTGAGGGTTTGTGGTGTTATTTATATCCTCGACAAGCGTTATTGATTTGTTATGACGTAATAGGTGTTTCGGGTAAATTTATGTTGTTTTTTTACGATATGTAAGCAGGGATTTCAGTACATAAGTATTTACTACCAACATTATATTGGAAAGCGAATAGTCAAGTTGTTTAATGTATATCACTCTAATCCATTCGTTTATAATATTAAATACATTTTAAAAAAGCTATTAAATCAATTAAATCATGTTTAAAAAGATTTTTGTTTTGGTATTTAAAAATGTCCATTAGTTGAAAAGCCGAGACTGCTTCCCTTTTAAATATCTCGGTCACTGAAACGGAAGTTTCCTTTCATATATTTGTTACATTTAATAAAATGCTTACAAATCACGAAATGCGTCGACATAAACAATGTGAAAACTAACATTCAAACACCGTTAAGCAATAAATACTTTGACAGTTGAGGTACAATGGTCTATACACATTCATTAAGCATAATGATATATCTTTTTAGACATCACGACAGTGAGAAGTTTATTTGCAGTACAGCGTGAGTCAAAAATGCAAGTGCCAAGGGCTAAATGTTATGTTTTAGTATGCTAATCCGAATGTTTCGTGTTCTACCACGCGTTTTACAACCACGTCTGATATGTGTACACATACATAAATAACAACAACACCACTACTTAACATACCCGGCAAGCAACTCGAGGAATCCATATTCATTATTCGAGGGTAACGAATGCAGTGAGGTGTACAGTCGCTGCCTCAAATTGATCGTTGCACCGAACACCGTTGCAATATATAAATACTACACTTTAAGCGATCTGTATTTTTCATCATATGTATTAAACATGATACAAGTTTGATTAAAAGCTCACTGAATCTAACATGTAACGACCGATGCCATTAAAACGTACAACAATGCAGTATAATTGGAAAAGTAATTAAAACTATTCATTTTACACTGTTTTACTTTCGTCCTTACAAGCGTTAACTAGATAGTTAGTACCTAAATAGTTTTTGTCACTCTTTATTTCTGCTGCGCACCGAAAAAGATTTAGACATGTTACCAATATAATAATACATTCGATTAAATAATGTTGATAATAAAACGAATAATACGAAGCACAATTGCAGGCAAAATTCAATCCAGCGGTATTGTGTACAGAAAAACCGTGACGCGTAAATGCATCGTGAACTTAAATCTTATCAAAATTCTAATAATGAAAATCTGAAACGACATAACCTCGTGATGCCAATAAAAGTTTCCTCATTCGTTCATACTTCAAAATCTGCTACTCCCTCTCGAATTGTATATTTTAATCGAACAAAATGTTTCCTATTTAAGGGTGCAAATACACATGACGTGAATTTTCAGCTTCACCGACGGAAGAGAAAACCAATGGCAAGGAACTGCGACGTAGTAGCCTAAATCCAGATAACATTTGAGAGGGTCATTTATTTACAAACATAACTACTTCATGATGTGGCCGGCTTAATTACAAGTTATGTATGTATATCTTCCCCAGTACTGTATGTACTGGTCAAACTGTCATTTATTAATCAAAACTATCCTTAATTAGGTGGCCCTTTCCTGTTATTACATATTACTGTTTGTTTAACTGCTTTATAAACTGTCACTTGCTACATTAGTATGATAGTGCTGCACACACAGGCAAAGATGTAGTTATGCTATTTCTTGCTGTATTGGGCGAGGCCCCCTTTAGGGGTGCGCTTGTACTAGCATTTTATTGATTAATTATTGGATTTGGATTTGAACTTTGGAAAGTGTTTAAATAAATTTATGGAGCAAAATAAAATGGAATCATTGTCTATGTGTTAGCGTCATTGTTCAGATTGAATAACGCTACACATACATTAAATGGAGCCGTGTATCATGGATACGACCGAAGTACTATCACAAGTGCGATCACGTGCCGGAAAAATGAAACAATATATGCAGAAAAGATTAAAACGAAGTAGCTACTAATAAAGATTAACGGCCACGAGAAAAAGGACAACTTTTATGAACTATAGGTCAGTTTATTTTTACGGCAACTACGGCAATTATACAATTTCATGGAGGGGATTTCAAAATTAGAAATAGACAGTAAACAAAAACGTCATGATAACGAACTTCTAAAGATTTGTTAAAAAATTCATGTTGATTTGTATTATTAGAATGTTAAATCATGTACATAACGGGACGCTAGGTTATGCCCTAAAGCGCTCATTAGACGTTAACATTCTGCAAAGAGGTCAGGCGTACGTAACATGTTAAGTACGGGTTGTCATATGGTTTATTTTAGAAGCAAATGAATGAACATTTTATGATTGCAATGAAAGGTACAACTATACTGCTATAACTCACTAAATGTGTGTTATTCTTATATGTAGTCGTTCTCTTTCGTTTCTTTATAAGAAAGACAACATTAGGAAAAGTGATATTTCTAGTAAATTTGTGTTCTCTAATTAATTAGAATAATAAAGCACAAGGCATGTTATTGAATAGGCAAATGCGTATTTTTTGAGGATATCAAAATTTATTTGCGTTATTTGAATAGCGTTTATCTAGCACATTATGTTTATTATTTGGGGATATCTTGTTATAGATGTGATACGCAATTTGAGTACTAACTGAACAAATTTCATTAACTATAAATATGTGAATACATGGCTAGCTTATCATTTTACGCAGGTGTGACATTATCAGAATTAAGCTATTCTAGAGAAGAAATTAGGTATAAAAACTAAATAAGGAAAATATAATTATGCGTGGGGCAGACAATAAAAAGATAAAAAAATAATATTGTAATAATAATGTAAATATGGTGTAGGCATATATTCATCATCATCATTAATTGTTTAGTGTATATATTTAAGGTTTTGTTAAATGTGTAGTAACGGTCTTGAGTAATTTGAACTAAGAATTTATGCGTTACTGTCGCGTATCGCGCAGTTAAAATCTAACGATATGTGCGAATTAAATGGCTGTGATAGATGTAAACTCTAAAAGGTTCATAAAGGTTCTATAGAGAATTTATCCTGTGCCATTGAAGCATTTAACGCTGTGGACAGACGAGTGCTTTTGCACTATATTTTGTGGGCATGGCTGTCAAATCGTTTGAAGATATCGAACCCAGGGTTCTGTTCTAAACCTGGGCATTCCCGTGATTTAACGAATTATTTGAGTAATTCGATTAAGTGAACAAGGCCTTATTTTGAGATATGTAATGATAAGAGTAATGATGATATTATGATGATTGTATATAAAAAAAAACTGCCTGCCTCCCGAAAAAGTAAAAGTAATTAAATGTAACTTCTAAAGTTTATGGAGTCAAAGTATGAATAGATTAAGAATGTGATTTTAAATTTTGCCTGAGGCGATAAACTGTTAAGTATTTAGTGTATGAATGCAAAACAAAGGGAAAAAGCAGACCAACTAGCCTGTTATTCTAAACATCCATTGAGGCAACTAGAGAGGAAAACAAAAAAGTGTATTGTAGTTCATTGATACACAAACGTAAATGACCTGCCAGATATCAAGATGTCATGTACTGATCGGAAGGTAGTCTTGAAGTAATTAATTGATATCATTATTGTAAAGGATTCATTTTTTAATACAATGTCCTATTTCTATATTTAGTTATCATGACGTAACTTAACAATAATCTAAAGGGGATATTTATAAATGTTGCCGTCATTATAAATAACTGATATTGAATACCACTTCGATGCGACGTTTCCACAATTGATCGACGTTTCCACACAAGAATTATCAACAACGAGTTGAAGAAATACTTCATGAATATAGCATGTGGACATCATTGGGTCCACTCTAAACGTGTACGCATGGTCCTTATGCTGGAACAGTTTCAACAAGAACAACAGAACCAACAACGCGATGGCAATGGTTAAAACAGATGTAACAATTGATTAGCAACGTGGTACGCATCAAAACCCAGATCACCTACACGATATGAAGTTTCATAACGCAGAGCAAAGACACATTGACATTTGATTCAGAAAAACAGAAGTAACATAAACGCAGATGACAACAACGCTGTTTTAACGGAAACAACCATGAATCAGATATGCAGTGTGAGCCCTAGTAAGCAGACGAGCGACTCCGACTACGTGAGAACCAGCCTGGACATAAACGACAATTCGATACTCTTAACAACAACAACAACAACAACAACGCATTCGACGTGAACAACACCTTATTTGGGCCATTGTCTAAGCCTGATATCACAGCCAAACACCACCATCGATGGGCAATAGGCAACGCATGGCTGTACTACTGGACAATATCTCCGATGTGCCAGGAACAACACCTGCCGTTACAGATGACATTGGATCAACGTGATTGGACCTTTGATGTCGTTTTTCATTGTTTAACAATATCCACACTTGTTTATTTTGCAGATACATACGTAAATTTCCACATTTTGCAATCACGATAATTATGCATAGTCAAATTGTTATACCTCCATTAAGGGTAATGGGGGCTATATAGGAGTCACTTTGTCGATCGATCGGTCTGTCGGTCGGTCTGTCTGTCCCAAAAATTAGCTTGTCCGGGCCATAACTATGTCGTTCATTGAGGGATTTCGAATTCATTTGGCACATTTCTTCACCATCATTGGACGGTGTGTCGCGCGAAAGAATTAAGTGGATATCTCCAAGGTCAAGGTCACACTTTGAGGTCAAAGACCAATAATGGCCATAAATGAGCTTGTCCTGGCAATAACGTTGTCGTTCATTGTGAGATTTCTAAATCATTTGGAACATTTGTTTTACATCATTAGACAGTGTGTCGCGCGAAAGAATTATGTCGATATCTCCAAGGTCAAGGTCAAACTTTGAGGTCAAAGGTCTAAAATGGCCATAAATGAGCTAGTCCGGGCCATAACTCTCTTGTTCATTGAGAGATTTCAAAATCATTCGGCACATTTGTTCGCCGTCATATGACGGCGTGTCGCGCGAAAGAATTACGTCGATATCTCTAAGGTCAAGGTCACACTTTGAGGTCAAAGGTAAAAAATGACCATAAATGAGCTTGTCCGGGCCGTATCTATGTCATTCACTGTGAGATTTCAAAATCATTTGGCACATTTGTTCACCATCATTGGACGGTGTGTCGCGCGAAAGAATTACGTCAATATATCCAAGGTCAAGGTCACACTTTGAGGTCAAATGTAGAAAATGGCCATAAATGAGCTTGTCCGGGCAGTTCCTATGTCGTTCAATGTGAGATTTCAAAATCATTTGCCATATTTGTTCACCATCATTAGACGGTGTGTCGCGCGAAAGAATAATGTCGATATCTCCAAGGTCAAGTTCACACTTCGAGGTCAAAGGTAAAAAATGGCCATAAATGAGCTTGTCCGGGCCATTACTCTCTGTCGTTCAATGTGAGATGTCAACTCATTTGGCACATTTGTTCACCATCATTGGACAGTGTGTCGCGCGAAAGAATTACACTGATATCTCCAAGGTCAAGGTCACACTTTGAGGTCAAAGTTCAAAAATGGCCATAGATGAGCTTGTCCGGGCCATAACTCTGTTGTTCATTAGAAATTTAAAAATAATTTGGCACATTTGTTCGCCATAATTGGACGGTGTAGCCCGCGAAAGAATTATGTCAATATCTAAAAGGTCAAGGTCTTACTTTGAGGTCAAAGATAAAAAATGTCCATAAATGAGCTTGTCCGGACCATAACACTGTTGTTCATGGAGATATTTCATAATAATTCGGCACATTTGTTTGCCATCATTTAAAGGTGTGTCCCGCGAAAGAATGACATCGATATCTCAACGGTCAAGGTCACACTTTTAGGTCAACGGTCAAACATGGCCTTAATGTGCTTGTTTAAAATGCCTTTTGTCCTCATTTCTAGATGTCACATTTCTTGGCATGGCATTTGGTCAGAACACTGTTGGCTAATTCTTAATAACATAAATACCGCTGAGTGGGCTATAGCCATCTCTTGTTTCATGTTGTTGTTTTTATACCCCTATTACCATTGGTAATGGGTGCTTTATAGGGGTCGCTTTGTCGGTCTTTCGGTTTGTCTGTCCCGAAAATTCATCCGATCTTCACCAAACTTGGTCAAGAGTTGTATTTAGATGATGTCTAAACCAAGTTTGAATATGGGTCATGCCGATTCAAAAACTAGGTCACTGGATCACTAAGTGCGTTTTAACCGAAAGTTTGTCGGGACCATAACTATGTCATTTATCGTTAGATTTTAAAATGAATTCGTACATTTGCTCACCATCATTAGACGGTATGTCGCGCGAAATATGTACGTCGATATCTCCAAGGTCAAGGTCACACTTTAAGTTCAAAGGTTTAATGCTTGTCCGGGCCATAACTATGTCGTTCATTGTGAGATTGTAAATTCATTTGGCACATTTGTTCACCATCAATGGACGGTGTATCGCGCGACAGAATTATTTAGATATCTCCAAGGTCAAGGTCACACTTTGAGTTCAAAGGTAAAAAATGGCCATAAATAAGCTTGTCCGGCCTTAACTATGTTGTTCATTGTGCGGTTGTAAAATCATTTGGAACACTTGTTCACCATCATTGGACGGTGTGTGGCGCGAAAGAACTACGTCGATATCTTCAAGGTCAAGGTCACACTTTGAGTTCAAAGGTCATAAATGAGCTTGTCCGGGCCATAACTATGTCGCTCATTGTGACATTTTAAAATCATTTGGCAAAATTGTTTATAATCATTGGACGGTGTGTCGCGCGAAAAAATTACGTTGATATATCCAAGGTCAAGGTCACACTTTGAGTTCAAAGGTCAAAACCTGCCATAAATGAGCTTGTCCGGGCCATAACCATGCCGTTCATTAAGAGATTTAAAAATTATTTGGCACATTTGTTCACCATCATAGGACGGTGTGGCGCGTGAAAGAATTACGTAGATATCTGCAACATCAAGGTCACACTTTGAGTTCAAAGGTTAAAAATGGCCATAAATGAGCTTGTCCGGGCCATAACTATGTCGTTCATTGTGAAATTTTAAAATAATTTGGCACATTTGTTAACCATCATTTGACGGTGTGTCGCACAAAAGAATTACATCGATATCTGCAACGTCAAGGTCACACTTTAAGTTCAAAGGTTAAAAATGACCATAAATAATCTTGTCCGGGCCATTACTATTTCATTCATTGCGAGATTTTAAAATTAATCGGTACATTTGTTCACAATCATTAGACGGTATGTCGTGGAAAAGAATTACGTCGCTACCTCCAAGGTCAAGGTCACACTTGAACCTCAAAAGTAAAAAAATGGCCAAAAATGAGCTTGTCCGGGCTATAACTTTTGTTCACAGTCATTGGACGGGCAGTCATGCGAAAGAATTCAAGATTTCAAAGGTCAAAATGGCCATAAATAATAATGGCATAATTCTTAAAAATTGCCATAAATTAGCTTCTCTTGTTTTGTGAGTCAGCATGCAAAATAGTCTGTGTCAATGCAGCATGTGGGGGCATACGTCAAGTCTGTGACAAAGCTCTAGTTGTATCAGATATATTTACTTAATTGGTAAAAAAATATTATACCATGAAGTATATGTGACGAAGTAGCCTAAATCCAGTTAACATTTGAAAGGGTCATTTATTTACAAACATAACTCTTTCATGATTTGGCCGGCTTAATTACAAGTAATGTATGTATATCTTCCCCAGTACTGTATGTACTTGCCAAACTGTCATTTATTAATCAAACTCTTTCCTTAATTAGGTGGCCCTTTCCTGATATTACATATTACTGTCTGTTTCACTGCTATATAAACTGTCACTTGCTACATTAGTAGGATAGTACTTCACACACAGGCAAAGATGTAGTTACGCTATTTCTTGCTGTAATTGGGCGAGGCCCCCTTTAGGGGTTCGCTTGTACTAGTATTTTGTTGATTAATTATTGGATTTGGATTTGGACTTTGGAAAGTGTTTTAAATAAATTTATGGAGCAAAATAAAATGGAAACATTGTCTATGTTTTAGTGTCATTGTTTAGATTGAATAACGCTACAGAACGATTTGCCATTCAGTGTGACACAATACAAATGTACTATACAAGACACACATTTACATATCTAAAGCACACGCATGAACTGGGGTCATCGCCTTCGGACGGTCAATGCAAAAGAATTAATTTTTTAAAACGGTCTTAAGTAGCTCCAAACCTAATACTTTGCCACGAATGATTCATTAAACGTTTAAGTGTACATAAAGTAAATCTCATAGCATCACAATGCAAATTAGACAGCAATACAAACAAATACTTTCTGAGGAATAATGCAATGAAACCAAAACAAGTATCAACTACATCTCGTCTTTATTACAAAGCTTAAGAGAGATAACATCAAATAGTATTTACAATCAGATCATCGTCGTGCAATGCCGGAAGAAGCTAAATTAAAGTTGTACACGGGCACATTGAAAAGCTTGGTTGTGTAGGTCCATCTTAAGCCACACACAATAGTACAGTTCAACAGTTTCAAATAATTAAAATTGTTTCAAATAAATAAAAATAGTACAACCAGTTTAAATACAAATAAGTATGAATTAAAAAAAGACATTCATAATCTTAAAATCATTTTAAACGAGAAATATCCGCTTCCGCAAACCATGTATGTTCGGAAAACGCGTTTCTGTCCAAAAACTATAGTAAAAAAACACTGCTTAAGTGAATACTAGGTCGGTGCCGAATAAAGCAAAGTTTATTTTGCGAGGCTTAGAAAATCTAAACCACGAGCCTTGGCGAGTGGTTCAGATTTTCGTGCCGAGAAAAATAAACTTTGCTTTATTCGGCACCGACCTAGTATTCGATTTATCCCATCAATTTTCTTAGTCGTAAATTATTTTTTTTTAAATAGAATAGGAAAATCGAACTACACGGAAAATCCCAAAGTTATTTTAAGCTAACATTGTTTCATAATTTTAATCGTGCCGAGCCTAATACATTTCAAAAAGATCAGTAACTAACCTGTTTTTCTGTTTATCATACCTGTATGTCCCCGATTTTTTAGAAATAATGGAAAAAAACACACTAAACAACTGCAGCTTTAGCGTGAAAGAACATGCATTGTGTCGTATGACGTGTTAATAATGACGTCACGAGTACGCGCACTTAATATTTGTAAATAATGTTTTTTTGCTTTTTGAGTTGCATTATGTGTTAAAAATATATTACATCTTGGTATCAAATTGTTTGTTTTGTTGAATCTGATTCGATTTTACTAAAACTGATTACTTTATAGTTGATTCCGAGTAATATGACCATTCTCCGCCGCGCGTGACAGCTATATTTCAGCACTGCCGAAATAGAGGAAAGTTTATTCCACAGTGGTTTATTTCGACAATGCACGTCTGATGATGGGATAAAATAATTAACATACGATCTAAGAGCTGCCATAGAGGTGTGCTTACAGTGCACGTTATAGGGGTACTTACATATATTTCTTTTAATAAGCATTCCTTTAAACGCACTCTCGTTTTTCTGAAAAGATTGAACAGAGTTTCCATTCAACGTAAGGAAATCCAAATAAACGGTGGGTGTCGGGACACTTGCAATGGTTATTGTTTAAGTCATCAGCTTATTAACTCTACAATAAACATATAGACACAATATTTATAAAATTTATACATATTTCAACAGTTTTATGGTTAAGGGTTGTTAATCAAATATTCAGTGCTTAAACAAACTACAAACATGACAAATTCAACACATTTACAACTATTTACACAGTATATATGTAGCATTATTACACAATACCATGGGCGTATGTATCAATATATTCAATCATTATATAGGTTCAAGACTTAAAGTGGTAGTTGTGGAATAGTCCAGGATTCCAAAAAACATATGTCGTCGAGCTCAAAGTAAATGAACTTTTGGTTGTTTTTAATTCATGATTTCGGCAATCCTTCATTGAAACTGAAATACGTATGACCTTCTTCCCGATTGTCACCCAAAGTTGTGTAGTTAGTCTCGGCCTCTATGTGGGTTTGGTGGGGATTTGAAAGGTAATTACCTACGAAAATGTGAAATAAATTTGACAAAAAGGTAGTGCATAACAGTTTTCACATAAATAACAAGGACCAAAGTCCTTGATTATAATATTATTTAAGATTGATTAGATTTTGCTGGACTTGAACTACATATGGCTTTTGAACTAGTTTAATGTACATTTGTATGGATTATGATATGGGCGCGTTAGTATTATGTTTAAATGTGTTAATATGATTCTATTAACGTCTTCACATGTATACTTAACTTAATACATATATTGCGTTAAGACAAAAGCGACAACATACACTTTTTCACGAACAGTGTTGAACGTAGCTTTTAAATGGCATTGATTTCAGTGTTATACGTCTTCATTTGCTGGGGCTTAAATATACATCTTATAAAGTATTTATTATTAAAATGATATAAATAAATATATATATATATATATATATATATATATATATATATATATATATATATATATATATATATATATATATATATAAAAATAAATATATATATATATATATATATATATATATATATATATATATATATATAAGGAATGCCAAATAAGGGTGATTTTTGTGTAATTTTACTTGTTTATGATATGTAATTTTCAAACGAAGCAACTTATATTTCATTCGAACGTAATCATATCTACTTAACACCAATTTTGTTGTCATTTGTTCAAATCGACCACTTTACACTCAGACGGTTTATTGCTAATTTCAAAGAGATTGTGTTTACATTTTGTTTGATTTACAATGTTATCGCGCTGGTTTAGAACACAAAAAATGTAGTTGTTTTTAAGTTCTAATCGACTGGAAAAATATGACTGCACGTAATCTTTAACATTCGAAGAACCTACTCCATATGGTGCTTTCATGATGTGGATTAAGTCTGATGAGCGAATACACTTGCTGTGTGTGCTACAAATGCATTGGTGTCGATGAATACAGATGGATATTCATTAAATCGACTAGATATATGTCATGTTTCTTAGCGAGGAAATCTCTGACTGATGAACTGTGTACGAAAACGGAACATGCTGCCCTTATTGTCACATTAAATGTACGTTCGCATTAGTAGACTGTTGCGTACAATGAGACAACTGTAAACACACTGAGACGGCATCTATAATAACGATTAAAGATATGTTCAGGAGGATTATTCGTAATGCCAGAATTACATATGTAATTTTATAAAACCTAGTTTTTGAAACTTTGATTCACCTTCACTAAGAGAAGAATACGTATGAATTTGCTCGCGACTGTCACCCAACTCTGTATAGTCGGACTCCGCGTCTTTCTGTGTGTTAGCATATGCAGCGTCATTTCCTACGTATGGAAGTACACAGACGCTATGGCTATTGATGACATAATGTCACATAATATACATTCTAACAATACGCAGTTCACGCGGCTCATAAATTCATAAATTACTTAAAACTGAACATCATGTTTTAAATAGTTAATCAATCATTTTGCTTTCACGCACGAGGACCAGAGAAATACTGTTCAACATATTATGACATTTTGAATGCATTTTAATGGAATATATATAAATGATTCAAGTACATGCAAGGCAAACGCGATTTATATGTAATTCAGAAATATGTGTACCTGCTGCTGCGAAATTCATAGTATTATAATATTCATTTGTAAAGTCTGCTTTCCTTCTGAAATGAAAGCATTATGATAAAAATAATTACAATCGTTTTAACCGGTAAATCGAAATTGAAAATCTGCTTTTTATTAAATAATACTGCAATATTTACCAAAAGACCGAAATACGCTTTATAGAGAGTTATCAGATATGTAAGAATATCCGTTTGCTAGCATTTACGTTCAGGAAACAATGCAGGTGGGTTTAAACGAAATCAAAAACAGCAGCACAAATATAACAGCAACAAACGTACTAGTTATACTAACCTTACATAACACAATTAACAGTACAATCATAAACACAAATACTTAATAGTCAGTAATTAAACAGTTCTAGTGCTATGGTTCCATCCACAATGAATATTTTATCATCCCAACTCTTCTCCTTCAATTCCAAAAATAAGCACTTTTGTATTAATACTTATCCAGATATGATTGTGAAATATGTGTCAAAGGCATACTTTCTAACAACTTTAACTCACGGTTTCAAAAAGTAATATCTCTATACATCTCTAAATATGCATCTGCAAACGGTTCGTTGGGAAATTCCCGAATCTATTTCGTTATTAAAAGTTTCACCAAATGAATATTTACATGTAAATAATATGGTTAAACAGAATTAGATGAATGACAACGCATGGCACCTTTTAGCTTCTTACTTTAAACATGATATCAAATGCATGCAATTATTATATATATGTGGTGTGATAAATATATATAGACATAAAAATTATGCTTATTTTCGTAAATCACAAATTCTAAAAAATCATCAGCTGCTTTAATCATAATCCTTTGACAACCTGCGCATTTTGTCCATGCTTACCTGTGCACACTGGATGAATAAGCTCACACTCCCAATTATATATATATATATATATATATATATATATATATATATATATATATATATATATATATATATATATATATATATATATATATATATATATATATATATATATATATATATATATATATATATATATATATATTCATACGGCACATACACGTGCCTTTGTGGAAAAATAGCCATTTGTTTTGTGATTTGTGAATCGTTTTACTAAGTTTTATTAGTATTGCCGCAGTCATACTTAGATATACTGCGACTAAAATTACATCTTTTGCTGGACAAGACCGAAGTGTCAGAACAGTCCGCACATCAGATACAGCTCGAACATAAATATCGTCTGGACAATGTACACTTAACTCAGGCAAAACATGTTTATATCTATATAGTTGTAATACATAATCGAGATTAGACTTTAGTGCAAATAAATACATCGATGTACCTCTTTTTCATTACCAGCAATGTGATGATCATACATCCAGCAATGAAACAAACTCCACCCACAGTCGAGCCTGCAACGATCGCCGTGTGTCCACTTGTGTACGCCGCTGATGAATCTGTAATGCTGAGGTGTTCTGTAAAAGGCAACACTATTTCATCAATGTGCTATAGGTTGTCTATGTTAGAATCAATCATTAGTTTAATAATGTGTCTGTTCCTGCCATTGTTGCAGTAATCATAAAGTTCTGAAGCTGCAGAAAAAGTAAATGTATGAAAAATAGTTTGTACATTAATTAATGAAAATTAATCATGTAACAATCGCTGGAGAGGAGTTTAATCTTTTAGTAGCAAACCCGGATCTGTCCATTGATTGATGGTTTTATGTTTGTATCTGTTTGAGCATTAAGGTAATCTTTCCTCGTTTGTTATTGAGATGTCTGTATTGTGTGTAAGGATATTTTGACGAGTAGGATTTATGTTATGAGAAATAGCCGATTTTCGTCGAAAGTAAGATCACACAACGGATTTGAGGTGAGAGGAAAAAAATTATTCGTGGCAAAGAATACATGTGCAAACTGCGCTTTTAAGAGAAGAAACCAAACAACAATGCTGCTCACAATCAACTGAATTAATATAACTCGGTTTGCGTTTTTGAAATATCACAATACATCGTTATGTATTTAAACAAGTATGCAAGAGATTATGCAATAATAATGATATATGGTATAGGTATTTGTTAGAGTTGACAATATGTACGAAATGTAGTATATTCAGTTTGATAACAATTTAATCACATACAAGTAAACATACCACATCTATCCCCAGAGTATCTATCAATGCAGCCCGCAGCACATGAGCCATTATCAGAACATCTGTTGCCAGAGACGACTTCAGCACAAGTCTCGGAACAAGTGACATTGCACTTTGTGCCACTGTATCCAAGCTTGCAGCCGTTAATGCAAGTACCGTCACTAGAACACAGTCTGTTATCAGTACCACCGGCGCATTTGCTAGAACAAGGTATGCTACACAGAGGCCCGTAGTAATTCTGCGCACATCCATAAAAACATGTACCGTTGTTAAAACATGCAGTGTCTGTTCCAGTGCGTAAACAGTTTACAGGACACGGAGTATCAAATGTTTTTCCCAACAATCCCTTAGTACATTCACCGGTATAACGGTCACAAATATTGTCAATGCAGTTGGAGCTACATGTTTGATTGCAAGTAGCTCCGTACGAACCGGACATATTACATTGTACGCAATTACCGGTACTTAGAGTACAACCATCTTGATAACAGTTTGTACTGCATGCAAACTGGCAATCCTGCCCATAATATCCACTTTTGCACCTTGTACATATCTGGCCGCTACAACTCAAACAGTTAAAAGGACACACGTTTTCACATGTATCGCCAGTATATCCCGGTGAACATAAAGAGCAGAAGCCCGTTGTTTGATTACACCTATTGTCAAAACACTGTTGTGGGCAGCTGTGCTCACAATGATAACCATAATATCCCGTTTTACATTCATTACATTTACCTGTATACATGCCACATCCATTTTTACATTGATGTGAACAGTTCTGGTCACAACTATTTCCAAACCTGTTAATAGCGCACTCGTCACAAATGCCAGTGGGCTTATAGCAACTTTTCGCACACTTGAATGAACAGGACAGTTCACAATTTGATCCGTAATAACCATCAACACAACTCGTACAATTGTATCCACTTATACAGTTGTTACAATTGGCAGGACATTTAGCAATGTATATACACTCACCAGTATGTATGTCACACGATCCATCACTGCAGGTCGACTTACACGGCTGTTGACATATAGCTGTATATTTTCCGACTGGACAAGCGGAGCACGATGTTTCGTTTGTGCATTCAGTACAATAATTCAAACACTTTCCTTCACAGGTTGACCCATAGAAGCCCGGTTTGCAATTACAAGATCCGTAAGATTTGTTGCAAACGTCTTTACAATATGGAGAACACTCTATATTGCAATATGAAGTATAGAACCCGTCCTTACACTGCTGACATTGACCTGTGTTAAAATCACACGTACCGTTTAAGCACCCAGATCCACAGGGCCTTACACATGATGTGAGCCAGAAACCTGGCTTACACGACTTACAAAAATAAGAATCTGGTTCACATGTCATACAGTTTGAGTTATAACACTCCACACAGTTATGCAAGCTGAAAAAGTAACCTTCGGTGCAGCTGGAACATCTATAGCTTGTACATGAGGAACAACCAACAGGACACGTGTTAGCTGTAATTAAGTGATACATATAAATTAGAACAATGTATAATAACACAAATGGTGGCTGCTGGAAACGTAAATAATTATAATTAACAAACCGCCAGTTCGATGTTCCATTGGTTTGAAGTTTGAACAAAAATGAGATAAATTATTATTCTACATGTTTTACTATCCTGCTTAGTAATTTATGCATTTTTATGCATGAATTGCTCTTTTTTTGACAAGCTAACAACATCAAAAATAAATAAATATAAGTAGACCTTGTTACAGTAGTGAGGAACATTACCCAACGCCGCATATAGCAACCTTTAGCAAATTGTAACGATACAAAATTAGACCCCCCGGGCGTGGCCAATTTGACAACAGTGTCTTTATTTGAACAAAGTTTGCAGAAAGCCACAATACAATTTTACATTCCAAGTATAACACAAAGGGGCTTTGTTTATTCATCGGATTTATTCAATTTTGCTTTATAAGTCCATATAATCTATTCGAACCCTTGGGTGTGTCCAGTTTTGACCCAAGTGTCATAATGTGATAAAACTAAGTGCAGGGCCGATATATAATATTACATTCCAGGTATGACACATCTGAACATTGTAGTTTAAGAAAAACATATTTTTTTTAATTCAAGTATATAGTAAAAATAATAATTTTACAGAAAATTGAAAATGGAAATAACTTGAGTTACATTTATCGTAGCACGATAAAATCTGCAAATGTAAATCTTCGTATCATACGCAAGTTTGAATGCTGTACGTTCTATAGTGTATGATATCTTTTCCGGACACATTTGTGTCTAAGGAAAGACAGACGCACGGAAGGACAGACAGACAGAAAGACAAAAAGACAGCTAGACGGACGGACGGACAGACTGACATACATACAGACAGGCCGGAAGGTAGGCAGACAGGGGACAGACAGACGAACAAAGGGACAGGCAGACGAACGGATGGACGGGCAGACCGACACAAAGTAAGAAAAAAGTAAGACAGACGTAGGAACGGACGGACAGACGGAGGGACGGACAGACGGAAAAACGAACAGACGGAGGGACGGACAGAGTCGGACAGACGGAGTGACGAAAAGACGAATGGACAGACGTCCATTGTTATTCCAGTATACCCCCTTCACTTTGTATAAGGGGTTATAATAATAATTACGAAACAAACAGATTACCTTTAAAGACGATGATATTAAACATAATCACTGCCACGAAAGTGCATACTTTTGCCATTTTTTTCAGTACGTTTATATTCAATCCAAGATAACAATTGACGCAAAACTTTAATTGTTTAACACCTTAAGCTTATAATAGTTTAACCAACGTTGAGTATTGCATTAACTGCCTTGTGCATTATGTAAACCCTTTTTTACTGTATTGAGAATCATTCACCCGTGAAACAGGAAGTTAAATTTGTTCAAGTTTAAAGGGACCCTTGATTTCAGAAGAAAATACGAAACAACTGTATGTATCTTAAAAATATATATATTCGGCTTTCATGAACGTATTTATTATGGAAATAATGATTATATAAAAATATTTACTTTATCATTTAAGTGATTATTCATATTCTATCGCGTTACTGAAGTACATTTGTAGTAGCATATTTATGTATACGGGTAATTTTGTGTATATATCGGTACATTGTACATAACACATTTGCCACGTTTGCAAAGCACCGTATAA
>NC_068366.1:44186959-44194459 GCF_020536995.1 Dreissena polymorpha
CACAAATTGTTTGGTATATACTCTTTTAATCGCGTACCTTTATTACAACAAATCGAAAACGCAATTGCGACGAACAACAACATAGTCGGTTTCAATTACAATGTTTGCATTAATCTAGCAAACGTTAGTGCAATCATATATATGAACACGTACAACATCTCGCAAACAAATGTACAGACTGGTTTTCTTATCATTAAACAGTGCAATAAAACTCATTAAGAAACACTTTATGGTAGTTTTAATTTTGTCTGAACTAGGACAATACGAATAAAGGCAGTTTCGAGACTTAGTTCAATTATTGCAAAATGTTTGATGAAATACATAATGTTCAAGAATTACAAACAAAACAACTACAACAACAAAAAACTATATGTTTGGAGAATATCATATATGTATACGATTTATATGTTCGCAGCATTTATAATGGTGCAAAACATATGCATTACAAATATTTTAAGATGAAAAACCACTTGTAGCTAACTAAACGCAAGTATTCATTTCAAACAAGATGGCAAATCTAGTCATTAAATGCTAACCTGATCCCAAGGTACCCCAATTGTCGAAGACTTGCCTGGTGACCTATTGTTTAACAATGCTAGACAATTTTTTTAGATATTGCAAACATGAACATTCTGACCATGATTTATCAATATTGTGTCTTACATATGGCTTCTTGGGTGAAACTATTATTAATCTAAGATTTGACCTTGTACCTAGTATTTGGACAGCGTTTCTCGACGTATCTATCGTAAAGATAACCAATCTGACCAAGTTTCTCCAAGACTGAGTAATAAGTGTGGCTAGTGTAGACTAGTATTTTAGTTCTTACACGCGTGTTACAAGATCCGAATTAATTCTACATAATTTCAAGATAAACATTCTGACTAAATATAATAAATATTTAATCATAAATGTGGCTCCTAGAGTGTAACACTTGTTTTTAGATTTGACCTAGCCACCTTGTTGTTGAATGCAATAGACCCGCATGTAGACAGCTCCAATATTATCACAGTTACGCGTTCTGAGTAAGATTCATCAACATGTAAGAATAAATCCGGCTGTTAAAGTGATAAATATGTTTTACTGAGATATACCGTGGTGGTTTCCGAAGCACGTGACCGACATTTGACCAACATTTGAACTCATTCTAGAAAATGTCAAGATAACAAGTATGACCAATTTTCATCAATACTGGTTAAACATTGGGGCCGCTAGATTGGTAATCAAAGTAAACGACGCACGATGCTCGACCACTGAAGCCAGACATGTTCGTTGTTTTTCTTTTGTATGCACGCAATTCTCACTCAAAGTAAAACGTGTGTCGAATTCTTATTTAATCTTCATACAGCTAGAGTGGTAATCAAAGTTGACGACGCACGATGCTCGACGACTGAACCCGGACATGCCCTATGTACTTTCTTTTTTGTACATGAATTTCCCACTCAAAGTAAAACGTTTATTATTTGAACTGCATTCATAACATCATACGTATGAAGCTTAATATAAACAGAAACCACAACTCTCTTGTCAGTATTTCTTATCAGATTGTTCCATATACGTTTATGCTGAAAATGAAGTGGATGTACGTTTTTATTTTAACATTATGGAAACTTTATGGTACGTAAAACTTGCTTAGTTTAGTAAAAACACGTTTCTTCATTTATATTATTTAAAAGAAAAAAACACGGGTTTTCTAATGTAAAGCCTTTAGAAAATTTGAAGCAATGGGGGTTTAATCTTTCCTTTTATTCATCGGATTGCTTTCTTTTGGATACAACTTGCTTAACATTTATATATACTTAGGTGAATAATATCATTTAAATTGTAATTGAACGCCATTTATGAACATGTCTATTGAGATAAGTTGTAAACCTTTTTAGATATTTTGTGGAAAACTCTATGCAATCTTACAAACATCTTTCTATTAATAAAGTAAATATATAGCAAACGATGACACTCCAGAATCTATAACTGTATAGCAAATTCTTGTTCTTATCATTCACATTTTTATAAAATAATCAAAACTGGGATCACTGCATTAGAACGATCGATGCACACAACTGGGGGTTTAAACCGGTGTGAGGATAGGACGGAACTCACACTTATATCGGAATAAATCACAAAACAATAGTGCGCCGAAAACACTTTCAATCAATTTTAACCATGGAGACATACTGTAAAAATGAAAGCACCAATGCCAAATGTTTACTTAGTTTGAGATTGATATATTCGTAAATGCATTTGTCGCTAGTGATGTGAATCTATTACATAAGGGATATAAATATATACCCTATATGAGATAGAGTATTATGCTTTTTAATTTTGGTTGCAGATGTTACGTCGGCAGATTGTCAAAATGAGTTCATGAGTGCGGTTGGATCCTGCTATCACGTCGGAAATGTTTCAATGACGTTCATCGAAGCGAAGGTATGACAACCTTGCAATATATGAATTAAGCAAAAACGCTGCTGAAATAATATTTACTCAACATAGTTAACGCAATTACTGCCCTTGCCATAATGCGGAGAAAGTAAAATATTATTAAAAGTGTTTAATTTTTTTTTCAGTAGGCACACATTTGTTGATATAATTTATTTAAAATAATACTTTAAAATTTACACAACCTAACTCATTATATGTAATTTTGTTGGTTTTCACTATTAAACAACATATATATATATATATATATATATATATATATATATATATATATATATATATATAGTTTTTACTTTTTCTTTGCAGCGTTATTGTCGAGAACATGGCAGTAATCTCATTCACATCGATTCAGCTCAGGAAAACAACTACCTCAAAAACTATGCCCTTAGACACACGTGTAGGTATTTGTGTTGCAAAATTAATGCGTCATTTAGTTCATTAGTGACTATACAAATGGTTAAAAGCCGTATTGGGTTTATAATATTTATAACGTAGATTTATCACTTATAGTTCCCCCGCAACACTCAAGAGAAATATACAGTGGTACTGGAATAACTATATACGTCTTTTCGTGTGTTTTCATGTGTCCGTCTGTCCGTAAAAAGAATATTGTCAAAAATGTGTTGCTTCACTTCTTATTATACAAAATTCATACGTGTGTGTTATTCTTCCGTACATATGCTGTGTTCATGTAAGACATTTTGCATAGAAGAGTGTAACTTATACTAAAATTATGCACCTTTGTTGACTTAAGCATACCTAACAATGTGTCGTTTCACACTTAACTGAATCAGAACACATTGAATATGTTACTTTTTTATTTTAAAGAATAT
Organism: Dreissena polymorpha; assembly: GCF_020536995.1. Taxonomy (NCBI): domain Eukaryota; kingdom Metazoa; phylum Mollusca; class Bivalvia; order Myida; family Dreissenidae; genus Dreissena; species Dreissena polymorpha. Next base: position 44,190,232 of record NC_068366.1, read on the forward strand.
AGATAACATTAAGTAATCCCAATGAATGTCTGTCTGACCATCGGTCTTTCTTTAAGTCTGTCTAACGAAGTAACCCTACACGTTACGACGTGCAGTACCCAAATGTGATGTCTTTCTTCAGTACAATGCGAGGTTGTACATGTGCGTTTTCTTTAATATTACGGAAATCTTTCAAAGCTTAGAACCTTTTTTCAATTACATTTCCTTAACGGCTCTATAAAGGTGAAGATCCGTAATTATTTACCGATTTTAAAAGATTTTTTCGTATTTTATATATAAAGGTTATCAAAAAAACAATATGTATATGCTATTGGACATTACCATAAAAACATGAGCAATACAACTTGTTTTGAGCTCAAAATACAATGTCCTCCAAGTCAATCGTGTTAACAAACAATCAGTTTATTTACATCGCTGTTTACTCGGGAAAGTGAAAGTGAAAGTGACGCAGGTCACCAAAAATATATCGTTGATTTTCAATGTTTTCCGGTATCACTCACAAAGTATGTCTCTTCTAATAATGGTCAAAACGTTTGTAGTGATCTAATTAGTTACTTTTTGCTGGTAAAAAGTTGTATTAAATAGAATTAAAAGTGAATGTTCTTTTGGCTATTTTTAGCATGTATATATACGTCACCGCTTTGGGGCTACACATCACGTTAGTTGCAAAGTTGTAAACATTTCTTCCAATTATGAAACGGGTATATCTTCAATACTTCTTGAAAACGTTGCACCTCAGCTGTATTATTAGCATTTTTTATGAAAGAGTAACTGAAATCCGGTAAAAATTAGGCAAGTTTATATGCAAAATAATTGGATTTGTCATCTTTATAGGGCCTTTAAGTATCTTTCCTCGCACATTCATCAGTAAACAGCGAAATTGGACCAGTGTACGAGAAAAGTGAGAGAAAGAGTATACATGAGATGTTACAAAACAGTGATGTACCTTTGTTAGGCTACTTAATTCATAACAAAAACATGTGCATTACAGTAACTATAGCAAATTAGTGTACATACATTTCATGAAGATTGATAAACCTAATCCATTTTACATTTTCTCACAGTGTACCTAATATCCATCTTTGTCAGATCAATTTTCCATACTATGACGGTATTTTCTGTCGATGAGATAAAATACATGCGGAATATTACGCTAGTCAATTGTTCCAAGAGTTTGTATTCAGTCGAGTGGCTTGTGTGATGACGGAACCTCGAGTGTGATGCGAAATAGCACAAGCCACGAGACTGAATACAAACTCTTGGAACAATTGACTAGCGTAATATTCCATTTATTATATACAACAACTAACGAAAACAGTTAACAATTGTATTTTTTGCTTTAACAAAACAAACAACACAATAATACAAACGGAACGCCATAGTTTATATAACACGCGCATGAATACAGTTTATGCAAATTAGTCTAACGTGTACACATTTAAACAGGGGAAACACAAGTTTTAATCTTCGCGTGTTGAAAGCACATTTTGTTGGATTTACCAGCTGGATTTATAATTCACCAACAGTTAATCGCTGTCACTTTCTACTATGCATATTCTCTTGCGTTTCTTCGATGGAGAGTGTGCATAGTAGTTGTTGATGGTTACGTTACACCGGAATAATTGTGCACCTTGGAGATTTGTGTTATCGTGGAAATCATCAATGGCGCCGTTAGATGTGTTTTTGTTTCTGCCTGACATAGATGTGCTTCGCACCGATGCCGGGATGACAGAACCATAGGTAGGTCTAGGGTTAAATTGCATAATTTGTTGTTGGTCAGGATTTTCTGATAATATGTCGGACATGGCTGCTTGCATTTCGAGAGAAGCCTTTGCGTAATTGTTAACACTTTGCACATTTTTGTGTCCAGTTAGCTGCTGAATCGTCGTACAGGTTGAGTTTCGGGCACTGTGATTTGTCTTCCGACCTGTGAGATCGCCCCTCTCGGCCATCGTTTTCATTATTGTCCTCAATGAGTTTTCACCAATAGGCTGACATTAATACCACTTGTCTGACCCAGCATGTCGACTATAGTTTATACACAAGTAGAAAGGGGCATCATCATGCAGAACTTCTTTCGGTCTGTGATGAGCAAACTCCTTGTACGCTTCAACAGGGCATGAATCTTTGTTGGTATGAGCAAACTGCCTAGGTGGAAAGGCCCTTTGATCCGACTTGGTTTCCGATGTTCGTGTTTTGGTCAACCGTTCATTGTATTTTAGGTATTCTCTTCCTTGATCAGTTTTTTTTTCAGTTTGATGTCGCCCCATCTAAGGTTGTGACTTTCGGTTGCACCACGAACGCCGAACAACATTGAATTATTTAGCCAAACTTGATTCAACAGCTGTCTTGGGCTTTGAAGTCCAATTACTGCTTTTTGTTTTAAAATCCCTCTTTCTTCAGAGGTAATGGCTTCAGCAGCATGGGGCCTGTTTCCTTTTCCTTTTTGCTTCAGTTCCTTTCTTTTGGAAGCCAAAACCTTTCGAGAAGTTTCAAATTCTCTGTCATCCAAAATGCTGTGGGAATATTTATTTTCCCTTAAATATCTGGAAAAAAAAATCACATTTAAACAATTCATTTTCTTTCTTTTCAGAATTATTTTTATTTTTTTTAACTGGATATAATTTGAAAATTATTGGCATTATTTACATTTTGTTCGAGATATTATTTTTTCTTAAACCGTTAATATAATTGTGCGGGTTATATTCAATGTACATATTGTTTTGTTTAATAACTATTATACGTTTATTTGCCACTTAATTAAATTTTATTTTCATAGATGTGTGCAATAACCAATCAGGTTAATATAACAACTATAAAGCATAATTACACAGCTATAACATTTCATGCTGTTTAAATATTTTAATTTAATCACTTTATGTTGGATGTAGTAAATAAACTCTATAGCAAGGTCGACATGTTTTAATGTTTTATGGATAGGGTGTCCGCCTAGCCACTGGGAGGTGACCGGTTCGATCCCCACCGTGCAAGCGTTCTTAGGATCTCTCACAAAGACACATAGTAATGTAGTTGTCAAGTTCAGTGGTCATGATGTCACAGACAGATCTTGTTTCATTGCGTGGTGTTTCTGATAGCCAGCGTTGGAAATGGCGCATACATAATTCAGTTTTGCGGCTAGTTTTCACATTTTTCATACTATGAACAAAATGTGTCTTTTCATCTTCTGTTACATGTATAAATGTTTAGTTGTTTACGTGTTTCACCTTTAGCATGACTATTTAAATTCATCTGTTCCATTTGATTTCTTTGGTCTTGTGAACTTAAATCTATATTTTGATGCAGATCAGACTTACTTTCATTGGGCAGCTGGACACCTGCTTCTAAAAGAGTGGACACTGCACTTGTTTCAGTATATTCAGTGCTACTGACATTTTCATTCTCTACAGAATTATGAACAGTCGTTTTAAATAGTTCATTTAAAAAAAACTATCGTCAATTAAGTCAAATAAACCGATCGATGACCATTCCGCTATGTCCATGGTCGTAAATACGGCCATATTTACTCTGGTCAAACTGCAGACGACGTATATAATAATTCTACACAAGGGGGTTTCCTATTTTCGTTACGCGTAGTGTGACGTCATTAAATGGGTCGAAGATTTAACAAGGGGGTTTCCTATTTTCAGTGCGCATACTGTGACGTCATTAAATGGGTAAAAAAAAAGTAGTCCGGCTAGTATGGTAATACGGAATTGGAAACAGCGAGTAGCGTAATACGGGATTTTTTATTTCAACGATTGATACAACCTGTATTTTGTTAAAAGCATTCAACAGGTATATAATAAATGTTCTGATATGTGCATCAACGAAATCAGCTTCATACAGTATACATTAATGAACCATAGATTTTGCCTTGTTACGTAACCTAGACAAAACAACGCTCGCCTCAGTGCAATTTAAGGAGAAATAAAATACTAAAAATTAATTTATATAAAAAATTCATTTCATTTATTTGTAGTAGCGAATACATGTCTGCGGTTATGAAAGGTATAAATCTCGTATCGATTATAAGATACTAGCAGACGATAAAAATCCATGAGGAAATCGATTTAAATGGTCAACAGAAAGAAGTATATTCCTACGCACGCTGTGACACATTGTTGAGTGTAACCTTTCCAAAACTACGTATTACCCAAACTTTCTGACGGCACTCATAGGTATATAAACCAGAGCACCACGCATTCTCATTCTTTTCGAAATAACTTTC